>NC_087206.1:100426169-100623669 GCF_015104395.2 Macrobrachium nipponense | reverse complement strand
TACACACTTCACACATTCGATGCATGCACACACAACTATGATGAATTTATATTAATGCAAAGGACTGAATGTATCTTATAATAGACTCTAAAATAGTCAGAGTTTAAGCTGGCTTGAATGCAACAAAAAACTGCATCTTTATGATTACATAACAAAAGTAGTGTATCAAACAGAACTATGATTATGATCATACATATCATGCATGTCTAGAATAGATTTTTATCAAGCATTCTGCCATTTACTTTGGGCACATACCTTAACTTAAAAAAACAGCACATAAAATTACTTATCTTAACCCACAAGATGATATATCTAAAGCTATAACTTTACTAGGGGGCACTCAGTCTCCGCCATTCCATAGGGAATTTAATTTACCCTTGTTATTATTTCGGAATTATGCTTAACTGTTAAACAGTATGTTGGGCTTTACACTAGAATGCACTTGGTCCATGTTACAGAGATGAGTGATGTTTGTTAAAGTGTGATAAAATAGAAAAATAATTTCTTCTTGAAAAGTGATTACACTTGGTATTAAGCTACTCAAAAGACACCTGAATTCCATGTTTAAACAAAGTTACAGAAATCTTAGTTGTCAGCCGACCAGAATTCTGAATTATTTGATACAGCTACATTCAGTATTTGAACAAATAATACAACTTTGTCATGACAAAACCAACTCAAAATTGCTTCAAAGAAATATCAGGAATATATCACGGATACTTCCTTTAAAACCACGTCCAGACTCAAATTATATCTCTGGTGAAGTAATTTAAATATCAGTGAACATTATTACACTCGATTACAACAAACAACCACTCGATTTTATGAACACTTTTAACAACAGTGGAATTATCACAAATTTGACAGGAATTCCAATAACAGTAACAGCTCCCCAAATAGAGTTGAATTCTTTTTTACATTAAAAATGTATGTTACTTGATTACTTCCCCTTATCTGGATCAGCAATTCTCTCTTTTTATTTACTCTTTTACTTTGGTGTTACCTTAACTATGTCATTGCGAATATTTATGGCTCGTGTGATTCAGGTTGTGTTGTGTCCTAGCATATTCTGCTCTTGTCTGGAGATGGAACTGGGATGGGTCAGTTCCAGTGGAAGGAGAACGACTTGCAAGTTTTGCAGTGTGTTTTGAAGGTGTGCAAAGCCTGAAATCTTGGTTGTTCACCCCTGAAATGTGTGGCTGTGACCTAGTCGTCCTAGGATTTTTTCCTCTGTTTAAATTCTTTGGTTGACTGACATTTCTTTGCCAGTTTTCTTCATCTAAATCTGTGGAAATATACTCAAGGGAGGGCCTTAGGACAACAGGACTCCCATTGGTTGAATTTCAAATTTCAGGCAGGTAGGTCGCTGGAGATCCTGGTGTTTAATTAGTAAAGACGTCAAGTACAAAGTGCGAGTCAATAGGTGGGGCCTCTTCTTGCTTTGTTGTGGCCAGGGTTATGAGGGGGTGTGGCGGTTTATGATCATTTAGAGCAACAGCTATGTTAAATGAGATGAAAACTTTCTAATCATTGTTGCCCTATACATCAGTGGGAGGTGAGCTTCCTTGCATTATCTGTAAGACGGCACAGGGCAGTAGTGACATTTTCAGTTTAGAGGGATTATATAAGTAAAAAAAAGAGAAGAGAAAGTTTGTTAAGTCAGGCAAGGGTATGATAATACAATAAACTTAAGCCAGATAGTGAGGTGAGCTTTTTAATCTCTTGACACTTGGCCTTTATTCAGCTCAAACATACTTGAGGTTAGGTTCCAGATCCCCTCGCGCAAGGCGAGGATTTGTGTAAATTTGGTAGTCACTAAAAATGCTAATAAATGCTAATTTATATTTAAACATTCAACGTGACCCTAATCATGCTCCCAAAGTGTTAAGCTAACTTTGAAATGAAGTTAAATAACTATAATTTCATTTAAGAGTTAGCTTAATGCATTACCCTTAAAAAAGAAATAAATGGATTACATAGATTACATCCCCCCCGAATACAGGGGAACACTGCAATGCATATACATATATATATATATATATATATATATATATATATATATATATATATATATGTGTGGTGTGTGTGTGTGTGTGTGTGTATATATATATATATATATATATATAATATATATATATATATATATATATATATATATATATGTATGTATATATATGCAGAAGCCAGGTACTATGTCGTATCTCTAAGTAAATGGGGATACAATCCACAATGAAGTAAAATCCTCTTGTAGTTTAAAATATATATATCTTGTACAGGATTAAAGCTTTCGACCATCAACTGTGGTCTTGTTCACTAAAATGTGATATGTCACCTCAAGGAACTAACGAGTAAGAGCACAAACATTTGAAAAAACAGCGGTTAGGTAACAAGCTAGTTCATATTATGAATGATCAGGCGGTTGAGCCCTCTTTCTTTCCAGAATTTGTCTTGATCTTCGTGGGGGAATGTTTCTATTGTCAACTGCTTGTTCTATGGTGGTTGGGTGGTTTGTTGGAGAAATGACCTGAGTGGAGTAAACAGGAGAGGAAGCAGCATCGTTATTGGCACATATGTTTCTAAAGTTTGAAATTTTCCCTTTCCTACATATCTCTTCACAAATAGCTGTATTTTCTGTAATGCCAGGCTCTTAAACGATAGTAACACATACCTTAAAGTAACAAAACCCCCTTGCATTAGCGATTTGCAGTCTGAATTTAACAAGAAAATAAAAGCCATAGTTAGCAGTGGTGTGGAAAAAGAAACCAGAAATATAGTCCTGAGTAAGCTAGCGAGAAAACTGCCGTCTTTTAGTTATTTTTACGGAACTCCCAAGATTCACAAGGAGGGGTGTCCTTTAAGGCCCATTGTCGCTAGCTGCAACAATCCTCAGTCGGACCTGTCATCATGGTTAGCGGATGTTTTGGGGAAATTAATAGGGACAATTTCGAAATCTCACATTAAGGACAGTATGGATTTTATGGATCAAATTAAGGAAAAGAATTACATAGGTACTATGTACAGTCTAGATATAGTTTCTTTATTCACGAATGTACCACTGAGTTTCGTGCTCGACAACTTGAAGAAATTAGCCTCAGATAATATTTTCAAGCCACCTATGCACATAGATAAATTTTGTCATTTGATTAACATTTGCGTTGAATCTACAATTTTTGAGTTTAATGGTTCGTTCTATCAACAAAAATCCGGGGTCTCGATGGGCTCACCTCTCTCCCCTATATTGGCTAACTTATGTATGGAATTTTTCGAAAAGGTTTACGTTGACACACTACCGGAAGACATCAAGCCTGAAATTTGGGTTAGGTATGTAGATGATGTTTTTATTGTTTATAGACACGGCGAGGAAGCCTTTCATAGGTTTTTAGAGTTGCTTAATGGTTTTTGCCCTCTATTAAATTTACAGTGGAAAAGGAAATGGAAAATAGGCTTCCCTTTCTAGATATGGTAGTTCATAGAGACACAGTGAGTAGTGACTTTAAATTCAGAGTGTATAGGAAGAACACCCACACAAACACCTATATTCATTACTATTCATATCATGAACCTAAAGTAAAGCACAACGTTTTAACCAATTTATTCTTTCGAGCATACCGAATATGTGATCCCCAGTTCATTGACGCCGAAATAAACTTCTTGGTAGATAGTTTTACTAAACTGTGTTACCCAAAGTTTTTTATACTACAGTCTCTATCTAAAGCTAGATCGATGATATAACTGAAAAGGCAGATTTTAAGGCATCTGCCTTGTCCTCCTTCCTTATTAATAGGAGAACTTAATAAATTTTTCTAAGCGGCAGCCTTAAAGGAAAAAAGAACGGCTTCACAACGTAGTTTTTCAGTACAACAGTACAATCAAGAAGAAACTCATTAAAAATAACCCGGGTAATAGAGAGAATGTAGGAGTATATGTAATACCTTGTAGTGATTGCAATGAATGTTACGTGGGAGAAAGAGGACGTTCCATTGATAAGAGAAGGGAAGAACACGTTGCTGCTTGCAGAAGGGGAAGTTCATACAGTGCAATTGCGCAACATACATGGGAGAAAAACCACGCAATAAATTTTAAAGGTACAAAGGTTGTTTTTACATGTAACGACAGGACTTTGAGACGAGTAGTAGAAGGGGCGTTAATTTCATTAAACGAGACCTTTGCAGGAAATACTGGCATTACAGAAAATACAGCTATTTATGAAGAGATATGTAGGAAAGGGAAAATTTCAAACTTTAGAAATATTTGTGCCAATAACGATGCTGCTTCCTCTCCTGTTTACTCCACTCAGGTCATTTCTCCAACATACCACCCAACCACCATAGAACAAGCAGTTGACAATAGAAACATTCCCCCACGAAGATCAAGACAAATTCTGGAAAGAAAGAGGGCTCAGCCGCCTGATCATTCATAATATGAACTAGCTTGTTACCTAACCGCTGTTTTTTCAAATGTTTGTGCTCTTACTCGTTAGTTCCTTGAGGTGACATATCACATTTTAGTGAACAAGACCACAGTTGATGGTCGAAAGCTTTAATCCTGTACAAGATATATATATTTTAAACTACAAGAGGATTTTACTTCATTGTGGATTGTATCCCCATATATATATATATATATATATATATATATTATATATAATATTATATATATATATATATATATATATATATATAATATATATAGATATATATCATATATATATATATATATATATATATATATATATATATATATATATATATATATATATATATATATATATATATATAATATATATATATATATATAAATAAAGATAAATGCCACGAAGAAAAAATAAACGAAGGAGTCTGCGAGATCTTTCGACTTAAAAGTCCTTTACTGAAGCAGATACTGACAAAAATACGAGAAAAGACAATACAAGAAGGTTCGTATAACTGACAGATAAGGATTATAAAGGGATTAGTGCCTAGAATCCGACACACCTGGAAGATAAGAAACCTTCCCAAACAAGCATAAACAAAGGGTGCAATCAAAGGTTTAAGACAATCATCTCAGATACAATCTCCAGACAATTAAAGGATTATAGGTGACAGCTATTCGGAACCTGGTAAACAAAACCATATTAACAAAACATGACAGACATACATTACAATAAAATGCATTATTTATTCATTTAAGTGAAAACAACCACCGAATTAATTGGATTGACAGTTCAGTAATTGCACGGTCAAGAGATGTCTTATCACGAAATCTTTTAGAATCTGCTTTAATACAACTTACTTTTCATTGTAATTTCAATGTTAGTCGTGGCCTTTTTCATTTAGACCCTTGTATCTGTAACATGTTTAAGAATGACCTCAAATATATAATTACTGACTTAAATAAAAATCAGTTGCCTTAGAGTTATTAAAAATTTTATTGTAATGTATGTCTGTCATGTTTTTGTTAATATGGTTTTTGTTTACCAGGTTCCGAATAGCTGTCACCTATAATCCTTTAATTGTCTGGAGATTGTATCTGAGATGATTGTCTTAAACCTTTAATTGCACCTTTGTTTATGCTTGTTTGGGAAGGTTTCTTATCTTCCAGGTGTGTCGATTCTAGGCACTAATCCCTTTATAATCCCTATCTGTCAGTTATACGAACCTTCTTGTATTGTCTTTTCTCGTATTTTTGTCAGTATCTGCTTCAGTAAAGGACTTTTAAGTCGAAAGATCGCGCAGACTCCTTCGTTTATTTTTTCTTCGTGGCATTTATCTTTATTTATGGATTTTATCACGTTCCTAACTTTCGTGATTCTGTTATATATATATATGTATATATATATATATATATATATATATTATATATATATATATATATATATATATATATATATATATATATACAGTGGTACCTTGAGATACGAGATTAATTCGTTCCGGAACCGGGCTCGGAACTCGAAAAACTCGTATCTCAAATCAATTTTTCCCATTTAAATTAACTGAAATGTATTTAATCCGTTCCAGACCTATGAAATATACCCCCAAACCATCGTAAATAATGAAGAAAACACACATATAAATGTAGAAATATAGTACAAAAAAATTATACAGTAATATATTTTAGTAATGAATAGAATTAAAGTAAAATAAAGAAAAGAAAAAGTTAATTTAATCTAACCTTGGTGACAGTCGCGTGCGGGCAGCTAAGGGAGGCGAGTGACGGAGGGGGAGGGGAGACGGTGGACGGCTACATTAGTCCCGTTACGTAAACAGGAATTTTCCTAACAGAAAATGAAAAATGAACATTAAAATGTAAACTAAAACTAAAATTTAGCAATGAATAACAAAGTTACGTAACACAACAAAAAGTTAAGAACACGTAATCTTACCTTGCTGACAGGCGAGTGCGGCTGGCTAACGGAGTCGAGTGGCGGAGGAGGAGGAGGAGGAGGAGGGAGCAGGGAGGGGCTAGTCCCGTTACGTAAACAGCATTTTTTCGAACACAAAATGATAACATTAAAATGTAAACTAAAACTGCATTTCCTTAACTTTAATAAAAATTTGCACTTTCCTTAACTTAAATTTGAAAAAATACTAAATGCACTTTAAACTTAAAACTTAACCTAAGCGATACGTAAGTTTAATCAGCACTTGTTTTCTGCCTTTTAGAATCACTTTCGGCACTTTCATTTGCGCTTCTCTTTAACAAAAATTTATCCAAAGAGCTTTGCTTCTGCCTCCCTTTTAGAATGTTCCGGAAATGAGTCAAACAAGTGTCATTAAATAACGCTGAAGCACGACTAGTCGAAACTTTTTCTGGATGTTTCTGTTCAATGAAACTCGAAAGTGTTTCCCACATTGCTAACATGTCTTTAATTTGACTTGTAGGAATCACTTCCTCCGGCTCTTCCTCCCCCTCGCTACAGCTGCTAATCTCTTGCAGGGCCTTCGTATGTTGCATCACCTGCAGCTCCTTCAACTCCTCAATTGAGAGTTCCTCCTCATGTTCCTCGACGAGTTCGTTTGACGAGTCGCCCTCATCTACCTCCAGACCCATCGACTTTCCGAGGGACACAATCTCCTCCACCGTTGCTTGGGGTACGAACCCTTCGAAGTCCCTCTCTGAAACAGCATCAGGCCATAGCTTTTTCCACGCCGAGTTCAAGGTTCGTCTCGTTACCTCTTGCCATGCCGAGTCAATGATACGTAAACATACGACGATATTGTAATGCTCTTTCCAAAACTCTCGAAGGGTAAGCTTGGTGTTCTCTGTCACCTCAAAGCATCGGCGGAACAAGTGCTTTGTGAAAAGCTTTTTAAAATTTGCAATGACCTGCTGATCCATTGGTTGCAGGATGGAAGTCGTGTTGGGTGGGAGGTAGAGGACTTTCACAAACTGGAACTCCTAGAGAATGTCATCTTGAAGACCAGGTGGGTGGGCCGGAGCATTATCCAAAATTAATAAGGCTTTCAGTGGGAGGTTATTCTTTTGAAGATATTCCTTCACTGAAGGACCGAAGACGAGGTTTACCCAATCTGTAAAGAACTGCCGCGTAACCATGCCCTTGCATTCGCGCGCCACATTACGTGCAGTTTTTCTTTCAGAATTTTGTGTGACTTGAACGCTCGAGGATTTTCAGAATGGTAGACTAGCAGTGGCTTTACTTTACAGTCACCACTAGCATTTGCACACAATGCAAGGGTCAGACGGTCCTTCATGGGCTGGTTATGCCATGCATCTTCGCTCTCCCTTCGGTGATGTATGTCCTCCGTGGCATTTTTTTCCAAAATAATCCCGTCTCATCGCAGTTAAAGACTTGTGCGGGATGTAGCCTTCCTCCTCAATAAGCTCAGCGAACTCGACGATGTACCTTTCAGCTCCTTTACATCGGCACTCGCAGCTTCACCATGCCTCACCACCGAATGAATGCCACTTCTCTTCTTAAAATTATCGAACCCCCACCACGACTTGCCTTAAACGTGTCTTCTGCTCCCCTTCTGAAGTGATGCCTCTTCCTTCTTCAAATCTGCCGTAAATAACGCGAGGCCTTTTCGCAAAATTATAACTCTCCGTCCACTGTATCTCCCGCTAGTTCCTTCTCTTTCAACCATACCAAGAGCAGCTTCTCCATTTCTTCATGGACATTTGTCCTTAATTGCGACAGAATTGTAGTTCCTTAGTGTTTTGCACTTTTGATGGCATCCTTTTGCTTTAGGATGGTACAAATGGTCGATGTTGCTACGCTCATACACCCGGGCCAGTTCCATCACTCGTACACCACGCTCATGTTTTTCTATTATTTCTCGCTTTACCTCTATCGGCAGCATTCTCTTCTTCTTTTCGCCACTCTCCTTTGCACGTACTTTCTTTGGCCCCATGATGGTAGGTAAAAAGTTCACTAATTCGTGAAAAAACAGCGAAAACACGAGTACAGCTCACAAAACACAACTTAAATCTGTCGCCACACGTGCGAGTGAGCTCGTGAGATGCTCCCAGCTGATGCTGCCCGCGAACGCCAACTAGCGGTGGGGCGTCACCCCAAACCAACTCGGATCTCGGGACACAGCTCGGGTCTCAAGGCAAAATTTGGACCGAATTCCACCTCGGGGTCTCAAAGCACTCGTATCACAGGACGCTCGTATCTCAAGGTACCACTGTATATATATATATATATATATATATATATATATATATATATATATATATATATATATATATATATATATATATATATATATATATATATATATATATATATGGATATACGTTTCCTCGATGAATGCTTCGTGAGTTTTAACTAACAAAGTAGGCAGTTTTAAGCATTTTTATAGGGGCTTCAACTATTCGTGGATTCTAGCTATTTTCGGGTTGGGGGGGGAGGGGTTCTGGTATACATCCCCCCCGACTACAGGGGAACACTGCAATGTATATATATATATATATATATATATATATATATATATATAATATATATATATATAATAGATATTATATATACTGTAATGGAGTTAACTTATTTGATTAATTTTATATCGTTGCTATGCTTTTGGGACTTCACACATTAACCCTCTTAAGCCGGAGCCCTAAAAATCAAAACGTCTCCCGTATGCCGGGCCTGGTTTGGAGAGCGGGGAAGTGGAAAAAATAATTTTTCAAAAAATTACAGCGCGCGTACTTTGAAGATTAAGAGTTCATTTTTGGCTCCTTTTTTTGTCATTGCCTGAAGTTTAGAATGCAACCATCAGAAATGAAAAAATAATATCATTATCATATGTAAATAATGCGATATATGGTAGCGAAAAAAAAAAAATTCATTACATAATTGTATTCAAATCACGCTGTGCAGAAAACGGCGGTCAAAGCTAACCAGTTACTTTTTTTTGCGTTGTATTTTACACTAAATTGCGATCATTTGTTAATATAATACATTGTAAAACAATAAAAGTAACACCGGAAAAAATATTATCACAAAAATGATGTACGAATTCGTAACGCGCGGACGCAAAAAAATATTTTTTTTCAAAAATTCACTGTAATTCTAATAATGTTCTAGAGACTTCCAATTGTTTCAAAATTAAGACAAATGATTGAATATTACGATACTGTAAGAGTTGTAGATTAGAATTGCAAGATTTCGACCATTTCGGACGAGTTAATTTGACCGAATGTCGAAATTTTAATATATATATTTTTTCATATGCACATATTTCGAAGATGGAAAAAGCTACAACCTTCAATTATTTTTTATTGTATTCTTCATGAATTTGCGCACATTTGATATATGAAACTCTATAAAAAGGCTAATATGACAAAGGAGCAAATATTAGGATAATGCCATGTACGTATTTCGGAGACTTGCGGCCGCGAATGGCGCGCGGAGTGAAGGTAAATATATTTTTCAAAAATTCACCATAAATCACAATATTGTTTAGACACTTCAAATTTGTTTCAAAATGAAGAAAAACATGGACGGAATATTACTAGGCCGTAAGAGTTTTAGCTTACAATTGCGTTTTTCAACTATTTCGGTAGAGTCAAATTTGACCGAACGTGGTTTTTTTCTATTTATCGTGATTTATATGCAAATATTTCGAAAAAAGAGAAAAGCTACAACCTTCAATCATTTTTAGTTGTATTCTACATGATAAATTGCGCACATTTCATATATAAAACTTTATGAAACAGCTAATTTTAAATGGTGCAAACATTTCGACAATCGCACAAAAAAATTCTGATTTTTTCGGAAGAGTTACCGCGCGAACGTAATTTTTTTTTTTTTCATAAATTCACCATAAATCAAAATATTGTGCTAGAGACTTCCAAGTCGTTGCAAAATGAAGGTAAATGATTGAATATTACTATAATATAAGAGTTTTAGCTTACAATTGCGTTTTTCGACCATTTCGGTAGAGTCAAAGCTGACCGAAAGTTGAAATTTTTGCACTTAACGTTATTTATATGAAAATATTTCAAAACTGATAAAAGCTACAACCATGGGTTGTCTTTTGTTGTATTGTGCATGAAATTGCGCACATTTCCATATAAAACTCTTTATGTAACGGCAAATTTAAAAGGGTGCAAACATTAGGACAATCGCACGAAAAAATTTATCGGAAGAGTATCGCACGAACGTAAGGAAAAAGTTTTTTCATAAATCACCATAAATCGAAATATTGTGCTAGAGACGTCCAATTTGTTGCAAAATGAAGGCAAATGATTGAATATTACTATAATATAAGAATTTTAGCTTACAATTGCGTTTCTCGACCATTTCTGTAGAGTCAAAGTTGACCGAAGGTTGAAATTTTTGCACTTATCGTTATTTATATGAAAATATTTCAAAATTGATAAAAGCTACAATCATGAGTATTTTTTAGTTGTATTGTGCATGAAATTGCGCACATTTTCATATATAATACTTCATGTAAAGGATAATTTAAAATGGTGCAATAATTATGTCAAAGTGAAGAAATAATTTCCGAGATGTGTCACTGATACTTTTTAGTGCGATAAGAAAGAAATTCGCGCTTGCGCGCCTGCGTAGCGATTGTAAACAAAACAACGCCTTGATCCGTGAACTCCCAGCATCCCCCAAGGCGCGTGATACAAAAGTTTTCGGCTGGTAGGCCTATAAGTATTTTTCCGCGAATTTTTAAAAAAACTTTCTTTTTTGAGCCGACGTATGATACGTCCAATCGGCATACGGGAGACATTTTGACTCGACGTTTAATACGTCCAATCGACGGCGTAAGAGGGTTAAAGTAAGTTTCTGTTTGTTTTTGTCCAGTTTTGTTTACATATCTCTTTTGAAGGCTGGATTTGGGGTCTTTGCCTCCCCCCCAAAAGGGTAGTTATAGTTTTAATTGGTACGTCACCCATGTAAATGTCTTTCTTTTCATGATTGACGGTGTTTCGGCTGTTCGTCACCTGTTTTGTTTTCATCTCCGCTGGTGATGTGGGGACCTTCTGAGTGATGAAACGGCAGTTAACGGCTCCCTATAGAGAGGTTTCCAGCTCCTATATTTTTTGACGGTTTGTGGCAGCTTACAAGAATAATGTTCTGAAGACGCCCTCGACCTTTTTGCAGCTGGCGGCATCTTGGAGGTGTTCCTTGTCATCCCCCTATGAACAGTACTTTTTGCGGGCGTCTCTTCAGTCCGTGTAAGGGATCGTGTGATGCCCTTCCTTTGCAAGGCGTATACTTCGGGGTTGTGTGATGCCCTTCCTTGCCTTACGTACTTTTGGAGGCGAACCTCGTCCGTCATTGCCCTTGCCCTCAGCTTGCTGAACCTCTGGAGTCGTTAAGGGGCCTCCCAGGGGCGAAGAAAAGGGTAAGATCCCAGACCCTGTGTGTGTTTATCATAAGTATTCTCACCTATAGACGACTTGTGTTGGGTGTCTCCTACTTTGCTGCACTACTGGAGTAGACCGTTGGAGACGACACTTCGCTGTGATACTAAAGAGACGACTTTCTATGAATTATTGGATTAGTGGAGTAGTAGTTAATTATTCTTAACGGGATGATAATCATTTTTCATAGTCCTAATGTATGTTTATTCGAATGTGTTATTTAATTAGGTTTAAGGCTAATTGGTAATTCTTCAGAAGCATTCCGCACTGGATATTAAAATAAATAATCACCTACATGGAAAGAGCATGTGAAAAGAAAAATATAAAAAGTATAGCATTATATGAGAGGATTGAACGGGGGTGGAATTAAAATGAGCTTCATAAGTTTTTGAACCTCGAATTTTTTCTTAAGTCGGGAGAGAGGTTTCTTTCCTCTACGGTAATGATTTTACTTTTAATGAGCCCTCTAACTTAGTTTCTTACGCAGACAAAAGCAGTTCCAGTTACTCATTATTGGCTGAGAGTGGGTACATCGTTATGACATAATTGGGTTTCATAACCAATTACGAACGACTTTAGTCGAAACTAGGTTTCACTAGCATTTCAGCGAGTAATAAAGTTTACCTGTCCAGTGTCCACTGGTATCCTGTTTGACTGAATACTCGAATAATGAAGAAAAACCGGCCTTTTGTCTTCGTGTAGCTATGGCAGAGGCAGTAGCTGGCCCTTCTGGGATTAATTTTGACAGAGATCTTCGATTTCCTACCGATTGTTTGCAGTGTAATGTGGGTTACGGTGAATTTTATCATTATTTGTCTAGTGGTGGTATAGAAGTTGTAATTGAATATGCTCAAAGACATAATTTAATTCTAAAGGAAAAAAACTGCGAGTGTTGTGGAGCTATTTGTCGGATCGACTACAACAAGAACTCCTTTAGGTGTGATCGCTCTGTAGTGACGAAAGGACGTCGGCGTAAGCGATGTAATTTTAGTGTTTCCTTGTCTAAAGGAACGTGGTTTGACAAATCCCATCTCTGTTTTGAAGTTAATCTAAAGTTTGTTAAGTTATGGTGTAGTCCCAACTTTTCTTATAACTTAGCTGAAGCGGAATTGCAGCTTTCCCAAGCGACAATATGTAATTGGGCTTCATTTTGCCGAGAGGTGGCAATAAGTTGGGTTTTGAGAAATAGTGGTAAGATTGGTGGTGTGGGCCTGACTGTTGAGATCGATGAATCTAAATTTGGCAAGAGAAAATATAATGTTGGTAGGGTTATTGATGGGCAGTGGATGTTTGGTGGTATATGTCGTGAAACGAGGCAGTGTTTTTTAGTGCCAGTAAAGCTTAGGTCAGCAGAAACATTGCTGCCCATTATACAGCAATTTATTGAGCCTGGTACGACAATAGTGAGCGACTGCTGGAAGGCTTATAATTGCTTACAGGAGTTAGGGTACCAGTACTTGCAAGTGAACCACTCCCTAAATTTTGTGGATCCTGTGACCCTTGTGCACACAAATACCATAGAAAGAAGGTGGAGGGATGTGAAGAGCTTGGTCCCAAAGTATGGACGACGGAGACACAACTGGGTAGGATATCTATGTGCAACGTACTTTAAGCTGTTCTACAATGACTACAAGATACTACTACATTATTTTCTATTGGAAGCTGCATTATTATATCCTCCAACTCCATAATATTCTGGTAAGTAGGCCTATACTTTGGTAAATTTTTTGTCCACCGTACTTCCTATAACTTAATATAGTGGCGAAGTTGGGGGGGGGGGGGGGGGGTCGCAGGGGGAGCAAACCCCCCTCCCTCGCAAGGTGAGGATACAGCTTCTATGTTAGGTTACTGTAACCCCTGTGGCTAGTGCGCGCAGCGCAACATTACCTCTTGCCAGTACATGCCGTGCTTGCCAAGAATCTTTAAATATGCGGATAAGGCGCGAAGCGCCGTTCCGCTACGACCTTACTGACAGCACACATAAATCGATCGTCGCGGATATGTAGTCGCTCCCTACTTTGTTTGTTGTTGTTTTGGCATCGCCGCCATACTGGTTTTAGTGTTCTTCCGCCGATTTCGGTCGGCGGTCGAGTGGACCCGCGAATCTGTAGGTGCTCCCAATTATTATTATTGCTGCAAAGCACACTTTTCTGGTATTTCCCCACCCAAAACCCCGATTCCCAACTGGGGGCCCCCAAGCTTGTTGGGTGGAAAAGGGGGTTAAAATAACATTTCCTCAAGAAAACAAGATGAGATTCACTGAAAAAACATCATTAAATGAAGGATTGTTAATTGTCTTTTAGAAACTGGTGATGCGGCTTGCTTCTGAAGAATTACCGGCTAATTTCTTACTTTGTCTCTTACTATCATAACGACCCGTGCATCTGTGTTTTCTATCTCCCCCTAGTAACTTTTTCTTTTACTTTAGTATGCTAGTTAGCTAGGCGAATGTATTTTTGGATTTTGTAATCATGAGTTTTTCTTCCCTAAAGTACAGCTTTCAAGGGATTTCTTTGTAATGATAAGATTTTTGTTGTAATAAATAATTAAGTATTTGTTTAGTCTCTGTATCCTTCTCTTTGAGGAAATACTTTGAATGGTTTGTGTTCTGGTTATGAGTCCTACTCATTATCACAGTGGTAAGGGCTTTAAAGTGGATTAAAGAACCTCTGAACTCATCACCATCTCTTAGAGTTCATAACAATACACACACACACACACACACACATATATATATATATATATATATATATATATATATATATATATATATATATATATATATATATGTGTGTGTGTGTGTGTGTGTGTGTGTGTGTGTGTGTGTGTGTGTGTGTATTAGTGTATATCACGTGATCACTATTATTTACCAATATCATTATGTTTTATATCTTATTACTTGAATCTGTATTTGTGTACACCATGAATTTTTTTTTACTTATAAAGTATTTTCTATATATCTATATATATTCACATAGTGTCTGTATCACACTCCTATAAGTCAAATGCAAGTCAAGCTTGAATAATATTCAGTGGTTGGTTTTGGTAGCTGACCGAGCTTTTATGTAAGTGATTACATAATAAAAATATGGAATGTTATTCCATATATATAAAAGACTAAAACTAAAGAGGTCTACCAGATTGCTTGCAGGAATGTGATCAGACCAGAGACGCTAAGATGACGTATACCATAAAGTAGGCTAAGATGACGTGCCGTCACCTGTGTTCATTCATTTGTTTTGAAACATTAGTCCAAGCTCCCTGCTTGAGACAACTACGCGACCTATAATTCAACGGCCTAATTGATCTGTAACGTGTCTCATTTTGTATGTATGTTCATATGTTCGAGCTACTGTCTGCTTCCTTTATGACTTGTAACCGAGATGGTAGTGAAAAGAGAACAGAATTAGCCATCATCATTGGCAGAAGCGATCAAGCCATCGTCATTGGCAGATTGTACAATCCTATCTGATCTTCATCATGTAATCTCAGAGAATATAAGTATTTTTATACTTCTTGTTTTCTACTAAGAACTTCACATCATTGCCGAATCATCATGAGTTTAATACATCGTCGTCATAACCAAAGAAGATAATACCGACTTCGTAAGTGATCTACAAACCCCAAGACACTCCAATGAGTATGGAAGTGCTACCAACCAACCGACTTAGTGTTAAGATTATCGCAAGTCTAACATAACCAACCGACTTAGCGTAAAATTATCGCAAGTCTAACATTACCTCATAGGGCGCCTTATTATACAAGGCAACAGCCCTAAAATATATATATTATACACACACACACACACACAGGCACACACACACATATATATATATATATATATATGTGTGTGTGTGTGTGTGTGTGTGTGTGTGTGTGTGTGTGTATAATATATATATATTTTAGGGTTGCCTTGATAATAAGGCGCCATGAGGTAATGTTAGACTTGCGATATTTTACGTAAGTCGGTTGGTTATGTTAGACTTGCGATAATCTTACACTAAGTCGGTTGGTTATGCTTTAGACTTGCGAAATCTTAACTAAGTTCCCCCCCCGGTTGGCTTATGCCACTTCCATACTCATTGGAGTGTCTTGGGGTTTGTAGATCACTTACGAAGTCGGTATTATCTTCTTTGGTTATGACGACGATGTATTAAACTCATGATGATTCGGCAATGATGTGAAGTTCTTCATAGAAAACAAGAAGTATAAAAATACTTATATTCTCTGAGATTACATGATGAAGATCAGATAGGATTGTACAGTCTGCCAATGACGATGGCTTGATCGCTTCTGCCAATGATGATGGCTAATTCTGTTCTCTTTTCACTACCATCTCGGTTACAAGTCATAAAGGAAGCAGACAGTAGCTCGAACATATGAACATACATACAAAATGAGACACGTTACAGATCAATTAGGCCGTTTGAATTATAGGTCGCGGTAGTTGTCTCAAGCAGGGAGCTTGGACTAATGTTTCAAAACAAATGAATGAACACAGGTGACGGCACGTCATCTTAGCCTACTTTATGGTATACGTCATCTTAGCGTCTCTGGTCTGATCACATTCCTGCAAGCAATCTGGTAGACCTCTTAAGTTTTAGTCTTTTATATATATGGAATAACATTCCATATTTTTATTATGTAATCACTTACATAAAAGCTCGGTCAGCTACCAAAACCAACCACTGAATATCATTCAAGCTTGACTTGCATTTGACTTATAGGAGTGTGATACAGACACTATGTGAATATATATAGATATATAGAAAATACTTTATAAGTAAAAAAAAATTCATGGTGTACACAAATACAGATTCAAGTAATAAGATATAAAACATAATGATATTGATAAATAATAGTGATCACGTGATATACACTAATACAGTTTTTCACTTCATCTCATTAAGATACATATGCTACAGAAAATACTAATGTACTCTGATAATCGCATAGAATGAAGATTAACATGATAAAAATCTTATTTTAACTGATAAAAATTCGTTGATTTTTATGCTAAATGTTATATATCTGCAGTTATTGGTAAGATAAAAGGTAACAGATTGATTATAGGCCTAACCTTGGATTTTATTTATGTTTATACATATGTATATGGGTGGGCTCATATAATTATGATTAATATATGTGCACTTTAAATAGATTCCTATTAAGTACACGCAAAGATATATTTCGATTCTGTTATTTATGATCATTTATATATAGGATACATGACCGAGGTTATACTACTACACATTTAACTAGTGTTCGAACCACTTTTCGTCCATTACACAGTTCCAGACAACCACCTATAGCCAAATGAAATGGCCAATTCCAAATGGTTAAAACAAGGGGAAAATTTGCCTGGGCGGGGTCCAACGTTCTATGTTGCGCTCATACTTGTTCTCTGCATCCTAAGCCACACGAATACGTTCGCGATGAATAAAATCACCCCCAGCACGAGTACTTCGCCAGCAACGTAGAGTTGAATATCCTTCTGGTCGTAATTGTCGGAAGTATGTCCCTTTTGTAGTCGATTTCCGACAGCCACCAGAGCATTCCGCATTAAAACGAGATTAACGACGGGATACGGGTGTCGGTCGAAGAATTCCATGGGATAAGCTTATTCACTTATGATGGTGCTTATTCCTTTCACATTGTAGGCGGTTGTTACTTGACTGCCGTAGTCCGCAGCGACGAACGATTTTTTGAAGTTGCGATGTGAAACTTTCGTACTGCAGGATACTGTAACCAGGTTCCATTAATCAGCCTGCAAGTGAAATTATACTTGTCACAAGGGCAAAGTAATTTCAGAACATCAAATACGGGAGGGAGAGAGCCATTAAGACCAGACTTAACCCACATGAATTCGCTGATATTTTATGGAATTCAAAAGTCAGCTGTACAAACTTTTTTATCCATGGCATTAATAATGAGTGAACCTATCCAGGTCTATGATGACCATAAAAATATCCATAATTATAAAAAATAAACAGATATCAATACGAATCCCAAAGAAAATTCGATATTACTGGTAGTAAGTTACTAGACAAAGAAGTGGAAAACGGAGCTATTTGTGAGATTGCCAGGGAACATAAGAGTCAAAGAGAATATTAATCAAGATTCTGTATTTCTCTATGTTAACTGAAATTAAGCTGTGATAAAATCCGATCCTATGTGCCCCTAACAAAAGTTTCATATTCAATTTTCTCGCGCGCATCCTCTGAGGTTAATTTCTAGGAGGGAGATGCGTATGAAAGAACCCACTATGTAACTAATTTCTATATAAACTTTAGGTTTTCCAAGAAATGTGACATTTTCCCATGAATGTGATTTACTTGAATTGTCATAGGCTAATGTTGCAAGTAAATTTTTCATATACATGACCTGATACTTCTAAATGTCCATTTACCAATGTCATAAGCTGAATTATTGACTCTATTGTCTATGAGGTTCAGAAAAAAATTAATTCATTTTGATGTTATAGAAATTCTATTTGCTTATTTTGTTCATTAATTTTAAAACGATTGCAATTACTTAACCAAGTTTGCATTGCAATGTGGATAAGAATAGATTATGGCTATGTATGTCATCATGACCTATGAACCACATGTGAAGTTCATGAGCTAAGCATTCCTCTCTCCAGTCAACCTGCTTTGCAAGCACGAGACGACACACACAGATGAAGCCTAGGCAAGCAGATTATTGAGGTTAAAAGGAACAATGATGAATCGGCAATGATTTCGTCGTCACTTGGCAGGAGATTGCTCTCAGCCAGCTAAGAGTTACGTTACTTGCTGTAATAAATACGACTTTTGTATGAATTGGGTATTTTTTGTTTTAATACTTCACCCACACGAGAAGAATGTCTGAAAAAAAACAGTACCAAAATTGAACAATATATTAGTTTCATGTTGGAAATCTGCATGATTGTAAATAAATGTAATTATGTTAAATTAGATATTCCTTATTCAAACTAGTGAAAAAAGGTTTCCATACAAATTCTATATATACTATTTGCCCTTTATAAGATTATTCACATAGATATACATTTTCACTTCTAGACTTCCTGACTTTAAAATCTCTTTTATTTTATTTTATTTTATTTATTTATTTATTCATTTTATTTTATTTTATTTTATTTATTTTTTTTTCATTGACTACGAATATAAATCACTGGGACAGACAATATGTCAGTAGGTTTTGATATGTGTTTGAACTTTTAGCTTATTTGTCATTACTAAAGCGTTAAGTTAGAGTTCAAATCTTTACGCATATATTATTTGGATATTAACAATATGGTTACGTTTTGCTTATTGATTTTATCGTGATTCCTTTTTTGTTATAATTTGTAACCCTTCCGACTTCTTACGGAGTGTATTATATCGACTCCACTTGTATCCATATTTATTTTATTTTATTTATTTATTTTATTTATTTATTTTTTATATTTGATAAATTAATGGTTGGCTTGAATATGTGGAAAAGTGTTCTAGCGGCGTACCGTATAAGGCTACTTGCGGTATCATTTCTACAGATACAAGATATGAATGATAAAGGTATTTAAAACCGCGAGAACCGCTATAATCCAGTTCGGATCCAATATCATGAATGTAACTCGTAAGACATTGACAGTTTTTTATTTATCCGTTATTCTACCAAACCTATTAACTCTGGTTGATAAAATATGGTATTGGTTTTCATAATGGAAAGGAATTCACACAACGAGTTAAGGAGATTATTATTGATTTACACCACCCGAGTCAGATTATTGTTATGTGTTGAATTCCATGTTTACTGATTTAGCACTCATAAATATTCCTAGCGCACTCAATTGCGGTGTTTGTTTTTAGTGCTATTAATTCTATATAACGTGTCAGGGCAACTATTAACACTAAGAGGTGTTTATTTCCTCTGTCAGACTTGTAACTCTGTTAATAATTCTACGTATATTCTTTCAAGGATTGATTTGGCACGGGTTAGGCCCTTAAACTGACAGGTATCTTAGTATATCCCTTGTTTTCATGACACGTGTTACAATTAGTTATGTGCTTTTTATATCTGTAAGCATTGTAGGCCAGTAAAACAGTGATTTGGCTTTCTGTGACATAATAGAGAACCCTGGATGATGGAATGCAACCAGTTTAGGACGATTGATATGAAAGAGATTATAACTACTACCTGGTCGTTAGTCATCTGCTGTGTTCTTCGGGTTTTCCTCGTCACGGACCTACATATTACATTTGATTACATTATTCTGATACACATACTTTAAATATACTTTGCTTTAGGGTCTCTGTTCGAAGTGTTTATTGTTTTGCTTATTGTTGACCCTATTTCCATTCGAAGTGTTTATTGTTTTGCTTATTGCTGCTGACCCTTGCTTTGTTCAGTTTGTAACAGTTCTGCGCTCCAACCCAGATATTCAATGCTCGCGATCTCTTCGGTTAAGGAATTTTCTTGTTTAGATATGGTTTTAACAATAGGCACGGATGATACTATATCTTTTAGTTCAATTAATAGTTCTTTGCAGTATGGTGCGGGATTGCGGGATAATGCGTCAGCTATGATATTTGCTTTCCCAGGTAGATATCTTAACTTGGCTCCAAAACCTGAATGATCATATGTCACCGAATTCCTTTGGGGCTGTGATTAAAGCCTTTGAAAAACTCGGTAAGTGACTTATGGTCAGTAAGGACTTTAATAGGATAGCCGTAGATTATGAACTTAAAATGTACTAGTGAGTTAACGATACCTAGCCCTTCCTTGCCTATTACTGCATATTTACTTTCAGAGGGCTTTAGTTTACGTGAATAAAAAGCTATAGGAAAGAACTGTTTATCATATTACTGAAGTAGTACCCCTCTTACCCCTTGGTCTGAGGCGTCTGTTGCTATAAAAAAAAAAAATTCCTTATTTAAATCAGGGATTTTTAGGTTAGGTGAGCTGCATTATTCCGCTTTCAAGATATCGAACGCCTGTTGATGCTTTTCGGACCATAATAAATCTACGCCCTTCTTCATAAGATCTGTTAAAGGAGCTGTCATGATTGAAGAGTTACATATTACATACGATTGTAATACCCACTACAGCGCGAAAGTGCTGTATCCCCTTTTTATGTTAATAGGTACCGGAAGTTATGAATAGCCGACACCTTACCATGGACTACTTTAAGACCTTGACTAGACACATAAAACCTAGATAAACATGTTCGGTTTTAAAAAACTCACATTTAGATATTTTACTCTGAGATTATTTGTCTTTGTCTCTGTAGCACTAGCTCTAGTTTGTGTGAATGTACTTTTAAGGTATTAGAAAAGATTACAAGACCAACCAATAGGCATGTAGGGTATTCCCTAAAAGTCTCCAAACACTATATTGTAATTGGGGCGCAACGTAAGCTGGAGGCATACGTAAAAATTGATAATGTCCCCTGAGTGTGCTGAAAACGGTGTATGAGGTACAATCACTTAGGTAATGGTATCTGGTAAAAGCCTTTAAGTAAGTCCAAAAAATTTATTCTAACCTAACAGAGATAAGATGTCGTCGGTACATGGCACTGGAAACTATCGGGAGTCATTTCCTTGTTTAAGCGACAGAAATCTACGCAGATACGCCAAGTCCGATCTTTTTTGGCATGACGTTTGAGGGAAAAATTATATGGGCTATTTGATTTCCTAATGACTCCTATTACTAACATTTTTCAACTTCGTCATTTATCTCTATTTTGAAATTTGATTGGGAGTCTATACGAAGGTACGCATATAACTTTATGTTTGTCCTTAGACCGTATTTTGTTTTCAATGACATCCGTTTTCTCCCAGAGATCACTCGCTAGTGGAGAAACTTCCTGGTATTCAGATAAAAGATAAAAAAAAATTTCTGCTGAATCACCTCTGCTTGAATGACTTTACGGATATTACTTTAGATAGAGTATAAGAGAGATTCATCTACGACTGGTTTGGTGCGATTAAAAATTAGCAACTATAAAAAAAAATGCGATATTTATATGTATAGGTTTTGTGGATTACTAGATTAACTTGTTGCTGCGAGTCAACCGTTTCTAGGGCTTTGTTCACGGAAATCGTTATATTTCAGAGTGTCGGGAAGGATTAAAATTTCATTTCCCAGCAAGGTCTTTTTACACACACTAAGACATTCGAGGGTGCATGCTTCTCGAGATTTTGCGTGCAAACTGCGACTGCGGTTGTGGGAGAATTCTGTTGGGTCATTTGAACAATGTTACGATTAATGAGACAAATGTATAGTTCCTCTATATAAGTTATTATTTGATTAACTCTCTCTTTTTTTTTTTTTTTCTTTTCAAAACGGATTTTAATATGTTTGAAGGTTTATAGAATTTTCCTTTGATAAACACGCCTTATTTTGCAGGAGGTAAGATAATATTTTGTATACCCCTAGATGGATATCATACAATTACACTAGATACAGATCAATGTTTTTTATAACTATAGAGGTATCTGTAAGCGCTCGCTTATCCAGACTTCTCATTAGGGAAGTTCGAACAACAGACGGTGAGTCCGTAAATACAGGATATTACGTGGACTAAAGGTATAAAAACAAGATATTCTAATTTTTACGGCGCTTACAGTCGGGCTTAATCCACCACTATTATAATTACTGATTGTATTAAAATTACTAGAACCTGCTCTGATTACTTGATACGGTCGTGATATTCATAGGAAAATTCCTTTTTAATTCAAAAAGGTATTGGCATGTATGATCCAACATCGCTTTTCCCCACTCTGCTAGAGTCGCTGATTGTGTGGAATGTGGTATGCTTTGAACACTCGGCAGATTTAACTGACCCTGACCGTCTGACTAGATGACACAGTAACCGAGTTTGCATAAGCATGATTTATTTGATTCTGTTATTTAGGGCTACTGTTTACCATCGGCAACGTATTGTGTGTTTTTAGCATTCTGTTGTTGGTTACGTATAAAGCAACGAACGTATGAATGACGAACTATTAGGAACTGAGCGATTAATATTAAGACAAGTTATCTCTACTGCATTCAATATTAACTGTTTGTACTTGCTGTTGTTTACTTCATTCTTTGCTAAAATTTGAAATAGTGAGGGATCCTGGTCAGTGCATTTAGCCTAATGAAAGTTTTTTACAGACATGTTATTCCTTGCAATCCAGCCGTATTTTTAAAGTTAAGTTGAGTCATTGAGGTTCGATATTTTATATAACTCAAAAAACTCAAGGCTAAAACTGCGATCAGGACTTTGCAAAGGAGCATTTATTGTCATGACCCGAAATAGTGTTACCTCTAATTTATCTAGATTTGTACGGGTGTTCCACTTGTTTTTGTGTGTTTTCTAATCACTACGGTACCTAACGACCCTATCCATGCATCTGTATAAATACAGACGTCCACTGCGTAAACGCATATTCACTGTTTAATATGATTTTTTGCGTAAAGGATTAATAATCACCCAAAATGATAAATTTAACACAGTATATGATTATGATATTTCAGTAGAACTTCTGGAAACAGAAACTCAAAGATGAAAAGTCGCAGTAGCGAAATCTCAATGATGTAGATAATTTCTGTAAAAAAGTAAGATTAAGAATGTCTCGTAACTTTAGCCACAGGAATAACGAAATTCGACCTGTAAAGGAAACACTCAGTTACTCCAAATGAATAAAAAGGTTGTACTTAGCTTGATTTTGTGGGAAGTCACGGTGTTCCGATAACGATGTGCCCTTGGCCCTCCTTCTCTATTTAGCGGATGACCTGGTTTGGCTTCAGTTTCCCCCGTGCGCGTTGTTTGGATGATTCGAGCCCTTGAAGATCCGATGCTGCAGACGCCTTCGGTTTGTTTCTTGAAGTGCCGGAAACGCTCACTAACGATGTTTTCTTGAATGATTCTAATGAGAGACGAAGCTTGCGTTGCCGTAGGAAAAGGACACGTCGGGTTTGTCTCTTGAAGTTATTCACTACTGAAAACGCTCACTAAACGATGATACTAAGTTGCCTGAAGAATCTCTTGCTTTCGTCGTCGTTGACTTGTGTAATTATACATTATTCGTTGTTCTTCGGAAGACGTTGAAGAGTTCCTGTTGTTTTCTGAAGTCGCTCACTAAACGATGATACTAAGTTGCTTGAAGAATCTGCTGCTTTCGTCGTCGTTGACTTCTGATGATATATTGTTCATTATTCTGGTTTTTCTTCGGAAGACGTTGTAGAGTTCTTCTGGTAATCTGCCACCAATTTTAGGGCTGTTGCCTTGTATAATAAGGCGCCCTATGAGGTAATGTTAGACTTGCGATAATTTTACGCTAAGTCGGTTGGTTATGTTAGACTTGCGATAATCTTACACTAAGTCGGTTGGTTATGCACTTCCATACTCATTGGAGTGTCTTGGGGTTTGTAGATCACTTACGAAGTCGGTATTATCTTCTTTGGTTATGACGCCGATGTATTAAACTCATGATGATTCGGCAATGATGTGAGGTTCTTAGTAGAAAACACGAAGTATAAAAATACTTATATTCTCTGAGATTACATGATGAAGATCAGATAGGATTGTACAGTCTGCCAATGACGATGGCTTGATCGCTTCTGCCAATGATGATGGCTAATTCTGTTCTCTTTTCACTACCATCTCGGTTACAAGTCACAAAGGAAGCAGACAGTAGCTCAAACATATGAACATACATACAAAATGAGACACGTTACAGATCAATTAGGCCGTTTGAATTATAGGTCGCGGTAGTTGTCTCAAGCAGGGAGCTTGGACTAATGTTTCAAAACAAATGAATGAACACAGGTGATGGCACGTCATCTTAGCCTACTTTATGGTATACGTCATCTTAGCGTCTCTGGTCTGATCACATTCCTGCAAGCAATCTGGTTGACCTCTTTAGTTTTAGTCTTTTATATATATGGAATAACATTCCATATTTTTATTATGTAATCACTTACATATACATTGTAGCAACGCAACTGCCGTTGCCTTTGATAGATCGATCTTCTATCATATTCAACTTTCGCACACAAATGGGGATAAGAAAATTCTGTCTCTTTGCACCGTATTTCTCAGGCCTGTCCCATTACAGAATGTACTATCTACAGTGGGACATTTAGACATATGTTTCTGAGTTTGGGCATAAAGTAATTCTTCGTCTGATGTAGGTTCAATCTTTTCATCAAAACTATCCAATATTGCGTCCGGTACGTCGTGCAACAACATCGCAAAATGTGTAGTGTTAAATATTGTGGAATGTGTAAGAGTGTGGATCACTATTGGCAATCTTGTCCGTCTCAGATACGGAAAGATGCGAGGCCTACACCTCAAAGTTCTAGGAGTTATAATATGAGAACTTCCCAGGCGGGTCACTTAAGAGGGCAAAGGGATCGGCAAAATTTTTGGAAGACCGATCAACAAAAAGGGTACAGATGATTAGTACGTCCCATTGTGGTCTCGTGGGGGATGCCCCAGAGCCCAGGCCTATAGTTTACGGAATAGTGGAGGACGTTGATATCCCAGTATTTATTGATACTGGCGCAAGTATAAACTTGATGGATCACAATTTGTATCAATCCATGTTCTCCCATTACCCTTTGAAACCCTCAACGGAGACGGTGTGTGATGTGCAAGCCCATAGATTAAACACCCTAGGTTGTGTTCAAATATGGTTTACTCTTGGTGATAGAGTATTAATAGAACCATTTTTGGTTCCTGCATGTAGGAGACACAAGACTTCGATCCATGCGGGTGTTAATGGGATAACAGTTGGAATACCCGGTGTTTTTCTTCCTTATGAGGACGTGATTAGAACTGAGGATATGGAGATTATTGAAAAAGGGGATGTGTTTGGCAGTTCTAATGGTGATAATACTGGGGTTATGGGGAGTGGTAATATTAAAACCCACACTGATGATATGGGGAACAACTGCGGTGATGCTATGCGAGATATTGGAGTCCACGTGGTAACAATTTTGGTGAATGTGACAAGGGCATTATGGGTGGTGATACTAATACTAATATTGATATTGTTACTGATACTAACACTGGGTAGATGTAATGAGAACCAAGGGTGGTGATGTTTATGGGATCGGGGAACGGGGAGGTACTAACCACAAATATAAAGGTGTTTTATCAGAGGATGTTGTGTTAATACCAGGTTCAAAGACTATGGTAAAAGTAAAGTTGAGGGAAGTGAGAAAATCCGCGGATGTGTGTGTAATTGAGGGTAGCGAGAAGCTAAGAGCATCAGTGAACAGTGTATCAAAAACTGGTGTAACATGGTAAGAATTATTGAACTGTAATGGTACAGTTAGGAAATACCAAAGGAATACATATGTATTAGATCTCCAAGATTGGAGTAGTGACAGTGGTTCAGTGGCTATCGTAGAGGGGAAATCTGAGTTTTCAGAGGCAGAAATGCAATCAAGGAAACTAATATTTAGATAACATTTAGCTAATGCAGATTATAGTGAGCATGTTGAAGGGGTAAGCGAGCTCTTGGCAGAATTTGGGGATACAGTAGCCTTACAAGGTGATAAACTGGGATTGACTAATGTGTTCGAACATAAGGTAAACTTAGAGAATGGCACAAAACCTATTTATATTCCTGCATACTGCATACCTTTCAAAATCAGAGAACAGGTAGAGAAAAAGGTCAATAAATGGGAAGAAGAAGGTCAATAAATGGGAAGACGAAGTTGAAAAATGTTAGTAATAGGAGTCATTAGGAAATCAAATAGCCCATATAATTTTTCCCTTGTTAGCAGTGCCTAAGAAGGATGGTTCTGTCCGCATATGCGTCGATTTTAGACGTTTAAATGAAAAGACAATCCCGGACCATTATCCAGTCGCGTGGATACCAGATCTTTTTGAGCTATAATATTTATAGCTCAACTGATTTAGCGCAGGGTTTTCTGCAGGTCCCTCTTAGTGAGAATAGTAAGGAATATATGGCTTTTTCAGTGCCCAAGGGATACTATGAATTTACGCAAATGCTGTTCGGTTTATCAGGCAGTACAATGACTTTTACCAGGTTGGCAAACACAGTTTTGCACGGGTTTTTGAATATATGGATGATATTTTAGTCGCAACAGACACAATCGTGCAACACCTGGAAGTGCTTACAGAAGTACTTAGGAGGCTTAGATTAGCAGGGTTGAAAATCAAACTAGCTAAGTGTTCATTCTTGAAAAAGCAAATCACATATCTAGGCCATGTCATATCCAAGGAAGGGGTTAGAGTAAATGACGATAAAGTCAAAACAATAGCGACTTTTCGCACCCCGAGATCAAAGAAAGAAATGAAGTTATTCCTGGGTATCGCCCTAACAGATATATTGCTGAAGACGTTCAATTTCAATGGGGGAAACCCCAGTCTGAGAGTTTTCAAAAGCTTAAAGACGCGTTAATGAATCCCCCCGTTCTGAAGTTTCCAGATTTCAGCAAACCATTTACATTAGTGACTGATGCCAGTCAGGAGGGTATAGGTGCTTGCCTTTATGCAAAAGTTTGATGGGAAATTCAATCCCATACCCTTTTATAGCAAGAAGTTCAGGACAAAGGGCAGCAATGAGAGATCAATGGCTACCATAGATAAAGAAGCCTTTGCAATAGTATGAAGTTTGGTTCATTTTAAAATGCTACTGATGGGGAATAAAGTAGAAGTCCTTACAGACCACAAGCCATTGTTAGATCTTTGTAATAAGCCTGATTTGTTACCTAAAAGAGCTCGATGGTTTCTAACTTTCAGAGATTTCATTGCAAAGCTCAAATATATAGAAGGCAAATTAAATGTAGTAACGGATGCCCTTAGTAGAAGTTTTTATGACATGGAAGGATTTCAAGTTGCGCTAGTCACTAGCGAGTCTATACAATGGGATACGGGGCTCATACAGCAAAGGCAGGATGAATATGAAATTTTGGCAGACGCAAAATCGTTTCTTAGAGGGAAATTAGTCAGGAAACGTTATGAGTTACCTTTTTCGGATTTAGAGTTAGAAGGTAATCTATTGGTCAGGAAAATTAAATATAAATTGAGAACTAGTGAAAGTAAAGGAGATACAACAGATCGTAATTCCGAAAGTCCTAATTCCAGTGGTTTTGGATATACGACATTGCAGGTTCAGTAGTCCACACTTGGGGATAGAAAAAACGTATAATAATGTGCATGCTAAATATATTTGTAAAAACATGGGAAAAGATGTGGAAAATTTTGTGAAAAACTGTACAGTATGCAATGCATGCAAACCTGTAAGGATAACTTCATGCAAATTAGGGTCATATCCGATACCAAGTAGACCTTTTCAGAGAATACATATGGATATCCTAGGAAATTTTTGTGAGTCTAGATATGCAGATAAGTACTTGTTAGTAATAATAGATGAACTTACAAGGATAGTCGAAATTTTTCCACTTAAGCATAAAACAGCTGAAGAAGTAGCTATAGCATTTTTCAATGGTATCATTTGCAGATATGTCTCACCCGAGACATGGGGATACAGAAAGTAACAATTATTCCATACACACCTGAAGCTAATGGGTTGTGTGAACGAGCAAACTAAAAAGTGCTCGAAGCTCTCAGGAAGACTGTAGGTGGTAATGATAAAAATTGGGACAGATATACTGATATTGTTAGACATAGTATTAACACTATGGTTAGTGATTCCATTAAAATGTCTCCATTTGAAGCTTTGTTTGGTTGCCCAGCACGAGGCACATTCGATCTGTTAACTATACCTCATCATGGGGAAGATACAATCGAATCATTAACATCTACAGCGAGAGAGAGACATGCTTGTCTCAGCCACAATCTCGAGGCTACGACTCGAGAGATGCTGGAAAGAAGTAATAGCAAAACATCTGATCCCAAGATCAATGTCGGAGACAAGGTATTTCTAAAAATCAATGTGAGAAATGAGCTAAACTATAAATTGGGTCCGAAATTTGAGGGTCCTTTTAGAGTCATTGAGGAAAAGATTGGAAACAGATTTGTAGTCTTAGAGGAAAAAACAGGTCGGTCGAAATTAACACACACATCAAAACTGAAAAGAGTTGGTTGTGGTAACTAATATAATGTCGCGCAGTTGCACTTTTTTTTTTCTGGTTTTTGCAAATTGATGGTGAAATGTGTTTAATGGTTTTTTTCTCTTTCATTTCTTCTACTATTTTTCTTATTATGGGCAAACTGCGGCATTTTGGCGTAAGATTCAGAGGTAAATATTTTACGTGAAAAATTGGGTTGAAACTATGGCAAATTTTGGTTAAGCTGAGAAATATTATGATAAGCACGTGGTAGTTCCTGTGTGTATGGGGTTTTGGGGCTGAATTTTTGCAGTTTTTTGGGTGGTGGATTTTGGGGTTGAGTTTTTTTTTTTTTTTTTTTTTTTTTTGTGGCTATAATCTTTGGTGGTGGATTTTTTATGTGGTTATATTTTTTGGCGGTGATCTGAGGTTTTACAAGCCAAGAGGGAGTTATTGGGGTTTTATGGGTTTCTGTGAAGAGGTTGTATTTTATTTCACCGGTGGTTATATTTGGCGGTATATAATGGGGAATTGTGGTTTTATGTGGTTTATATCCCGACGAGGTGGTTATGCAGTTTTTATATACTTGTGATAGAATCATGAATGAGTTATGTTTACAAGGACAATTTTTGGGTACCTTTGGTGATGTCCTAGGGATAATTTTGTGGAATGTGGTTATATAGCATCAGTGTAAAAATTTTTGGCTATTCAGAGAATAACGGTTTTTGAGGTTGCAAGTCTGACTAGACAAATCTATAGTGCGATTTGAGCACCTGATGTATTCACAGGTGGATTATTGCTGATAATGCTGTGATGAGACCGGTTACTGATTTTTCCTTTCGGAGTTGATTACTCAGAGATTTGCACTGTTTTCAGAGATGTTGATTATGACATTCCATGTGGATGTATGTAAGGGGTCAATTCCGGTCAATGGGATATGTTGCGGCAGCAAATTCTGTAATGATACATACTGCGTTTACATGGGGGAAAAGCGCTGGATTATATATATATTTTTTCTCTGTGTACTTTTTGTAATTGGGAAAGTTAAATTATTATTTTTTTTTCTTTTCCTACAAGAGATGTTTGTAATCGGGGTTAAGCTTTATATAGCATTTCTATTATAGACAGGAGGTATAATTTATTGGGATACATGTGTCAGATAGAAGGGGTGTTCGGCATTATATTTCATGGAGGTTAAATATATAAACAGTACAAGGATTTTGCTGTTAGACATTATGGGAGTTTTTTTATAGTGGATTTGTCAGATATAGGATTACTTGTGAGGATTCGGTGGGTAAAGATCATATTTTGTTTAGTGAGGAATTTTTAATAATTGACTATGAGATTGGGTATATTAGTTAATGACAGATTTGTGTGGTAAAGCAAGACTTTAGTTATTCTATGATCATGTAGACTTTTCAAATACGGACACACGATGTATTTAGAGATTCCCAACTTCAACGTCATGGTGACGATGGTGACGGCTTGGTTTTACAGTACCAGAGGTCGAGTCTACACACGAGAAGCGATGCTATGAACTGCCTTTACAATGGATGAGATGTTGTCGGTGGATCGTCTCAGGATATGTTCTGGGACAAATCAGGAGCCTACAATCTTCTACGAGCGGGTGCGAAACGTACTTGCATGGAAGTCACGGGATATTTTTTTGAAAACGAGGAGATGTTGGATACACTTACGAGGGTCGCAGATGCTGAATAATGGCGCATGATGAGTTTTTTCGAGTTGGTTCACGTGTTCAGCCTGCGCCTACAACTATTCGACAAAGGTGTTCGTGAAACACTTACATAGACTCACGAGGTGGTTCAAGTTCCACCTATCTTAGAGATGGATGCATTCTTCTTCGGCGAACGCTACACAATTCCAGTGGTTGTGTTTATGATATCATTACTGATAGTCAAAATATGTGTTATGGGGGCTATCTTGCAAACATTATGAACATTACATACTAGTTGCTGGTGTGGTGGCGAATTGTTAATCTCCGCTTTCTCCGCTTAGTGACAGGAGGGCTTAGGGACAAGCACTTGATTCCTCAAAGAGTGCTGAATTGAAAAAGAGTCGGAATTGGTGACTATGCAGTATGGGTTTGACGACCCCTTCAGGAGATGATGTGAGACTGGGTGCGGCACTCGGTTGATGTGTCGTTCCAAAAGGCGTGACTGTGTGTGTGTGTGTGTGTGTGTGTTTGGGATGTGTAATGTATGGAGTCCAATAGTCCGAGGTGCTAGAGAAGGTGACACACTCTAATTACCGGTGTTGAGGTATAGAACACATTTGGAGGAGGACTCGAGGTGCACCCATCGCAAGGTAGTGTACTATTAAGACTTTGAAAAAGTTTCTTTGAAAAGAGAGAGAGTACTGTAGTGTGTACACGTTCATTGAATTATCTTTTACATATTGGGGTGATATGATAAGTATGTCTCTTTGTTTCAGATGGGTTCATGGCATTATACAAGAGAATGGGTTCTTTAAAACGACTTGACTACTTAAATGCATAATTAATCTGACAGAGATTTAGGGGAAAAGTTTACTTAATTTGATTCAGGAGAGGAGAATGACAGTTTACGTTTTTTTTTTTTTTTTTGGAGGGTCAGACTTAGTTATTTTATTTACTACATTTTATATCCATTTGTTCCATTTAATGTTTAGCTAATTTGGGAAATAAAAGTATATTTTTGTATCTGCGAGGATTCATTAGCCCAGTTAGCATTTTAGCTCTCGCAGAAGGATAACCAGCAATAAGGGGTAAGGGTATTGCCTGTTTGTTTATTTTATTCAAACTAGTGCCGTAAGGTCGAATAGACTCGGCAAGATATATATGTGTGTTTTTATTTTATGCTAACTTTTACATTTCTTTGCGCAGTTAGGAATCAAATAGGAAACAGTTAGGTACCTTCGATGCTCTTTTAGATTTGACATGCCATTTACAAGAGGACCTTGATAGGAGTTTAGAGTGCAGAGCAATTCAAATAGATTTTAGTGGTGCTTTTGATTTAGTAAATCACAAGGGACTCCTATATAAATTTCAGAATCTTGGAGTGGGTGGATATGTTTTAGGTTTACTTCACAAGATTTCCTTACTATTAGCCAGCAATGAGTTGCTGTTGATGGGATCTTCAGCGAACCAAGACCTGTTGTGTATGGAGTTTCACAGGGTAGTGTTCTTGGTCTGCTGTTATTTTTAGTAAATAAGTGATATGGTTATTGGCCTGGAAGACAAGATTGTTCAGTTTGCCTATGCTGCGACAAATTTGGGTGCGGTAAAGTCTCCGTGTATTAGAAATGAAGCTGCCCTTAGTCTCAGTCATGTCATGGACCGAATTAGAGAATGGTGTAATATTTGGGGTATGGGCCTTGACTCCAGTAAACGAAAATACTGTTGATTAGCAGATCTCGTACAGATTTTCCACCTCATCCTCCCATCGAGGTAAATGGGATTCTGCTGAACGAGTCTGAAGCTTTAACTATTCCCCGTGTAACTTTGGACTCGCATCTTAATTTTGAGAAACATCTCATGAAAGTTTCAGCAAATCCCGGGCAAAAATTAGGAATTGTACGAAAGGCTTCATTTATTTATAACAGTGATACAAACAGTGCAACCTGTATTAGTTCATTTGACCTTACTTTGCCAGACTGGTATGTGTGACTACTTCTACCAGAGATTTATTTCTTTTAGATAGAGTTGTTCGTAGTGGTAGGTTTCTGTTTCCTAATGTTAGCAGTTATAACTTACACCGCCGACGGATTGTCTCCTGTCTTTCAGTTTTTCATAACTTGTATTTTAACAGAGATCTTTCACATTCACAATTGATCCCGGATCCCCTTTTCCTGCCAAGAGCAATCAGACTTGCTGAACAGTCACACCAGTATGCAGTTCCTAAATGTGTCTCGCTGCCAATCTTCTCAGTTCCAGAGGTCCTTTATCCCTCACACCTATAGACTGTGGAAGAGTCTCCCTGAGGATGCAATTGGAACTTAAAAAGTTCAAGCGAAGATGCAATGATTGATTGATTGATTATGGAATTTAGGGCATAGCCCAAGCGCTGGGACCTGCAAAGGTCATTCAGCGCTGCAGTATTATCTGATTAAATGAAATGAATTGGATGAATGAATACATGAATCAATCAAAACCTCACACAAATGACCAACTAAAACTGCAATTAAAAACATCGAACGACACACAACAACCAGGACCAAGACGATCTCACATCACATATCAACCAAACCAAAACCTTCACTCTCACTCAAAACCACTCACACTGCAACCAAAGAATCCCACAGCCGAAGTCACACAAACACACACACACACACAAAACCAAATACATAAATAAGAAAAAAAAAACTGACATGCATACATCCATTCAACACCATTTAACCTTTATTAAAAACAGCAAATAAAATTTTTAATAATAATCAGGTACTTAAAATGATGACTGAACAAAAAATAAAAAATAAAATCAATATAAAATAAAATAAAATCAACAAAATAAAATCAATGAGTTAAAATTTGCCACCAATTAAACTTCATAAAAAATCTCAATACATTTTAAAAAACTCACTAGTGCAGAAATATCTGCTTTGTCATCTAGAACATCGGCAAGAGATTTTCCATCAAGGTGGAATCTCTGCCTCTGTTCTCTGTAATTTACACAATGCACCAAGATGTGCTCCACTGATAAGGTTGCATCACACCTAACACATACTGGTGCACTGCCACCTTCTAAAATAAATTTATGGGTTATCCTAGTTTGTCCAATTCGAAGTCGCCCCAAAACAATTTCTGTTCTCCTCTCTTTTTGAAAAGAAGAGGGCCATTTTTCTATGCTTTTCCTTATCTGCTTATATTTTTTATTGTTGCCATTTCCTCAAGATGTACGACTTGATGGATCTCTTCATATCTATATGTGGCACTTTGGTTATCTGATACAAATTACTCACAGCCGCTTCCTTTGCATATCTGTCTGCCTCCTCATTCCCGCGAATTCCAACATGAGCCGGGATCCAGCAGAAACACACCAATTTCCTGCGACACGAAATCCAAAAGAGCCACTCCTGGGCTTAGTGTACCAGAGGATGAATTGCATACAGCTGCTTTAATGAATCTAATGCACTTTTTGAGTCACTATATATTACAAAATTTTTCTTATTCGAGTTATGAATAATTTCTAAAGCTTTAACTAAAGCTGACAACTCTGCAGTGAATATGGAAGCTGACTCAGGCAATTTTGCCTCGTAAATTTCATTCCCATGCACAACTGCACACCCAACTCCACTATCAGACTTTGATCCATCAGTGTAGATCTTCACTTGCCCATCATGTTTACGGTCATGCTCCAGAAAATTAGCTTTTACCTCTTCCTCAGACTGTTGTTTTTTGTCTATTTTCTTAGAGCATAAGGAAATCTTGGGAATAAGCCATGGGGGTACAGAGGATGGTTTTACTTCTTCAACTTTTTGGCGCTGAATGACCATGTCATTTAAACATTCCAACTGCCTTATTTGAAAAGGTTTGGAAGATCTTTCACCAAATTTTTTAGAGTCACACTAAAATTTTTCGTGTGGGGTTCTCTCGAGAGCTTTTTAGTCGCATGGTGTACCGCAACCCAAGCTCTTCTCTTCGCAGATCTAAAGGAAGTTCATGAGAGTCAATGTAAATACTCTCAACGGGAGATGTCCTGAAAGCACCTGTACATATCCTTAATCCCATATTATGTACTACATCCAATTCCTTTAACCTGGACTTGCAGGCAGATGAATATACCTGACAGCCATAGTCCAGTTTTGATTTACATAAGGAATCATACAGCTTCAATAAACTTTTCTTATCAGCTCCCCAGTCGAATCCCGATACCACCTTTAAAATATTGAGGGATTTTTTAACCTTTGTTTTTAGAGAATCAATGTGACTACGCCACGTTAGCTTGCTGTCAAATATTATGCCCAAAAACTTTACTTCTTTTTTGTAAGGAATAAGACAATCCTTCAGTTTCAAATTTGGGATAGTTTCGTTGCGGGTACATCTGGTGAAACGAACGGCCACAGTTTTAGATGAAGAAAATCGGAAACCATGTTCATCAGCCCATTTACTGATGACATTTATTGTCTTTTGCAGGTAGTTACAGGCTGATACAGCGTCGTATGTGGTGACGTAGATGGCAAAGTCATCCACAAATAGTGAAGCCCTAACTGGAGCGGAAACAGATTTCACAATATTATCAATAGCAATGGCAAAGCAGGTATCACTCAATACGCTGCCTTGTGGGACACCTTCTTCCGTCTCATAACAAGAAGAAAACTTATTCCCGACTCTCACTCTAATATATCGGTCCCTTAAAAAGGAGTTGATAAAGTTTAACATATTGCCCCTGATTCCCATTTCATTGAGCCGTTTAACAATGCCAAATCGCCATGTTGTATCATAGGCTTTCTCCAGATCAAAAAATACCCTTACTGTTTGGCATTAATTGGAAAATCCCTGCTGAATCTGATTTGATAATCTCAGTAAAGGGTCCAAGGCTGAACGATTTTTCCTGAAGCCGAACTGAACAGAGGATAACAATCTGTTTTTCTCTAAATGCCACATTAGACGAGAGTTCACCATTTTCTTAAATAATTTACAGACACAGTTTGTTAGTGAAATTGGTCTGTAACTAGTGGGCTGATATGGATCTTTATTTAGCTTTATGACTGAAACTACTATGGCTATCTTCCAAGATGGGGGAATGATGCCCGTTTCCCAGACCTTATTGAGTATTTTCATTAGATATATTTTAGCATGTTCTGGAAGATGTTTAATCATGTTGTAGGTTATGTTATCTGCACCAGGGGCTGTTGACTCACAAGATGAGAGAGCCTCTCGTAGTTCCCTTAGTGAGAACTTAGCATTATATGCTTCATTATTTTCAGTGTTAAATCTAATTGACACCTTGGCATTTCGAATCTTACTGAACTGTGGTGTGTAATTTTTGGAGCTTGATATGTCAGCAAAATGCTCACCAAATTTTTCTGCAACATCAGCTGGATTTGAAATAAGCACATCATTGATTTTTAGAGTAGGAGCAGGTGATGGAACAAATTTCCCACTTAGCTTTTTAATCTTTTTTCATACTAATCTTTCTGGTGTTTTAGAATTGATACCATTTATATAGTGGAGCCAAGATTCCTTTTTAGCTTTTCTAATATATTTTCTTTGTTTGGCTAAGGCCCGTTGGTATGTAGTTTTCGTTGTTCCTGAGGGTTTTGCCTTGAATTGCCTATAGCATTTTCTCACTATTCTCCGCAGTCTGCCACAGGTTTGGTCCCACCAGGGAACTGCAGGCCTGCTTGGTTTACCCTTTGTTTTTGGAATGTATTTCTCGGCATTATCCAATATAGTTGAGGTCCAATAATCATATGCATCTAAGTGTGACTCAAATGACTCTACTTCCTGATGTAATTGAAAGCTTCCTTCATACTTCCCCCAATCTGCTTCATTTTCTTTCCACTTTATAGGGGATTCAGAAGGTATGTTTCTAGCATACTTTAAATGTATGGGAAAGTGATCACTTCCGTGCAACAGTTCATCTACAGACCAGTTGAAGTCCAAGTGGACTGCAGGTGAACAAATGCTTAAATCTATAGCTGAAAAGACATTGGTGTAGATGTTATGAAACGTCATTGAACCATCATTGTAAAGAGAGAGATCATTATTTAAGATAAAATCATCGATGGTTCTACCTACAGCATTCAAGGTATCACCTCCCCATAGACTATTATGGGCATTAAAATCTCCCAGTAGTAAGAAAGGAGGAGGTAGTTGATTAGCTAGTGCCTGAATATCATTCAAAGTAATTTCTGACCTAGGTGGGAGGTAAATAGAGCAAATAGTAATCTCTTTTTCAAAGCATGCTCGAATGGCGACTGCTTGTAGGTTTGTGTTCAAAGGAACACTTGTATGTTGCAAAGACTTTTTAACAATAATTGCAACTCCCCCATGAGCTCGATCACCATCTCTGGGGTTCATCACAAACATTTTATAATTTAATCCTGGATTGTATAATGAGTTGCCAAACTTAGTTTCTTGAAGGCAAACTACATCTGGATCATGATGGTTCAACAGTAATTTTAACTCTTCAGAACGAGTCCTAAGGCCTTTGCAATTCCATTGCAAGATATTAAATTGGAATTTTAGCTTTGATTCTTGTGCCCAGCCAAGTCATTATTTAGCTGGGTTTTCAAAGTAACACAGCTGAATGTTTTTGGATTTGAAAGTCTCTTAAGTCTGGTGCCTGGGAGACTTTTATTTTTATTAGATGAGGGGAAGTTTGAACATTTTTCCTGCACATCCTGTTTCTCCAGTTTGAGATTAGATTTATCTAAATCTTTAACTATATTTAGTGAGTCAGCATGTTTTCCCTCCATTTCAGAAGTAGCTGTTTCTGCATATGATTGAGGGGAGAGGTCTGTCACACTTAAATTTGAGCAGGACCGAGACATCTTTTCCAATGGCTTTGAGGTTGATAATGGCTGGAAGGGGTCATCAAGTGGATTGAATCTATTGGAAATTGGAGTTTTAAACTCTATAGGAGAGGATGTTCTACATTTCTTTGACTTTGGGGGTGACTGAAAACTGTCATAAGATTTGTTAAGATTTCCTCTAGATTTTATTTTTTCTTTGGGCTTAACCGAGGAGCTCAACTCTGAGACAGCATTTGCTTGCAGGTCAGGGAGAGGTTCATCAATCACAGCTTTTACCACTTTACTTTGAAGTTCATTACATACCACAGAAGTTGAAATATCCTGAGAGGATGTTATTTTTAATGATGGGTTTAGCATGCTGATGGAAGGCATTATTTCCCATAACAGTGGAAGCAAATGAGGATCCAGCACTTTTGTTAGCACCTCGAACCAAGCGTTTGGCTTCTCCTATGCTGATAAAGTTATTATGAGCAGTGTTTACAACTTCTTGTTGGAAAATATATTGAGGACAGCCCCTCCAATTGGGAGAATGATTGCCAGCACAGTGGAGACAGTGTTTATCAGCTTTGCAGTTTTCCTTTACATGTTTACCAGAGCACACAAAGCACTTTCCTGGTTTTGTACAAGAGTTTGATACGTGGCCATATTCAAAGCATTTATAACCCTGGGTTGGTCGATATTTAAATGGCTTAACCCAAACCCGAGAGTGGTCTATATCAAAATATTCCGGTAAGTAGGAGCAGGTGAAAGTCAATTCAATGGCATGCTGAGTGCCTTTCAATTTTCTCATTTTAATGACATATGTAGACCACATTTTTAATATTTTCTCCTCTTCAAACTCATATAGGTCCCTGCTATAAACTATACCCCGTTTAATGTTAAATGATCGATGAGGAGATACAGCTAAAATATTACCATCTTCAGTTGGTTGGAATTTTGATAGCATCTTAATCTGAATATCGTTATTTGCTTTGATCAAGACTCCTTTACCATATCTTTTAATATTGCCTTTAGGAATGGCACCAATCTTCCTCTGTAGATACTTGCATGCTGTTAAAAAGTTTTCTTTGCCCTGTTTGTAATTTGCAACATGCCAAATCAATTTTGGGTCATCTTTTGCCAGGTGTTTTTGGCTATCAACCTCAAATTTGCTGGGTACATAGTCTGTCTCCTCCTCTTCCAAATTGTTTATATTAAACAACTTCGCATGGCAAACTGAACCAAAGACATTTTTACCATCCAGATTCTCTAGAGCTTTGGAGGCATATTCAGCTTTGCAAAAGGTTATGTAACTTTCATAAGAGATGGGACTTTTAACAATTCGTAATTTTATTCTATCTACCTTGCCAAACTGTTTCATGTAATTATGTAATATGTCAAAATCGACTTTATCACTTATGTTACTACAATACACAACTCTTAGATTTTCATTTACACCACCAGTATTTACACCCTGGTGTCCCGGTGTTTGGTCGAGTGGAGAGCCTAATGCGGAATCCCTAATCAGGCAAGAGTCATCAACAGAGGGGGTAAAATAAAAATCCATCAGACTATGGTGTGAACATTCGACCAGGTTGGCCCCATACCCACCATCGAGCCACAATTAGAGGGTGATATAGCACCCTAGGAGTCCTACCCAGATATACACCCCACACCCAGTGCCTTGAGGGTCGTCAGTCCATCGAGATTAGACCCAGCACTGAGTGCAGGGTTTAACATAAAAGTTTCCCCTCGCTCGGACACGTCAGGTACTCCAGTTCGAAGATGCAATGCACTATCACCGTAATACTATTTTGATTTGATTTTAATACATTTTTATATATTAATTTATTTTTGTCTTATTGGATAAGCGAGATCTCTTCTCACTGTATTTCCCTTTATTGCCTCGTAATTCTTCCTAGTGAACACCATATTTCTTGGAACTTGAATTTCAAGTCGGTGACCCCTATGGGCTTGTTCTATGTGGATAGGGCTCAGCTTCTGAATTATAAAAATAATTGTGGTAGTGATCCCATTGATCAATTATGGCATCTTTTTACAGTGGAAAATAGATATTCCCCTATTAAATAAAAGATGAAAACGACAGGATGTGAATTAAAACTGTTTACTGAAAACTGAGCCCAAGTGCTGCAGATTAACATTATAGAATTTCTGTTCAACCTTATTTTAAGTTGTCATCTACTTGATTACCTAGCAATTAATTGAGGACTAGGTAGTCAGCTTGTCATTTAGTTAGTTTGTTTGCTTTGCGTTACAATAGAATTGGACTTAATGAAAGGTTGAATCTACCCATTGTACTTTTACGGTTTTGTTTGTGAAACTTCAGGCGGAGTTCCTTCGTCTTAGTCAGCATTGATATATTTAGACAATCAGTTGCTTCACTAAAGATGCGTTGCGAATATGATAAAAATAACAATCAACTGTCCAGTACTCTCTTATGATCGCTATTTCCTTCAAGGTTTTCCCTTTAACTAAAGCTTATCCAATCATGCAAAGTCGCTCCTGTCCTTTTCGCTTAAAAAAAAAAAAAAAAAAGTAGAATGATGTATTGCAATACCATCATCATCGTCTCCAACACCACGCGACACAAAAGCCCCTATGAAATTCTGCCAGCCGTGTTTTTTCATGTGCTTTCACTTCCGCAAATCTCCACTCACTTCCAGCCTACCTTCCTCAAGTCCTCATCCTGGTAGGTCTGGGTGTTTATATCTATTTAAGCTCATTTTTGTTACCCTCGGTCCACTCAGTGTAACCCCTGTTTACGCATTGCCGCTGCTGTCAAGGCATGGGAATTTTAATGATTTGGGAAGCTTTATCATGGCGCCATTCAGGGAAATCCACTTTTTCAAATGAAGAAAGTCCATTTGAGGACTTAACCTGCGTCGCTTATCGTGCTCTCTTTTGAATTACGAGTGCCAGTTGTCTGCTTTCACGAAGAGGCGTATGTCAGGATGACTTTTTACAGGTTGGAAGATTTCGTTGCAGCTTTTACTCTGAAAAATTCATTCTCTAACGGGCTTTGATACCGTTGATGCAGCCATTGGTTTTTAATATCTGTCATAGGGTATTCAAGCTTGCAAAGCCGATTGAAAAATTTATTATTTGATTATTGATAACTTTCTTAACTACAGTAATGTAATATACCGATCTTAATCAAAGTTGTATTAAGATCATTTAAACTTCATTATATTTTCCAGTGCCATCAACGAATCGTTAACGAAAATGGGATGAGCCAGTGTAAAGAAAAGAAAAGAGAGAGAGAGAGAGAGAGAGAGAGAGAGAGAGAGAGAGAGAGAGAGAGAGAGAGAGAGAGATACATTTGCCTTATCGTTATGTCAGGAAAACTAACAAAAAAGTGAGCTGTTATAAAGACTGGAATACTACTACTACAGCTTGTTGCTATAGGAAAACTAAACAAAGAAATGAGCTGTTACAAAGACCATAATCCTACTACTACAACTTCTGGCTAAAGGAAAACTAAACAGGAAAGTGAGCTGTTACAAAGACTAGAAACTTACTACTACAACTTCTGGCTAAAGGGAATATTTTCAGCCAAATATCTTGATAAATAGGCAACTTTGTCTTCTCGACAGAGCCTCATATTTGTTTCCAAAGACCATTGTGTGAAGTAATTGGGCCTGCACCTCTGACCACTAAGTTTTTCTAATGAGCATTTGATACACAAAACATCTTCCTTGCGGAGAGAGAGAGAGAGAGAGAGAGAGAGAGAGAGAGAGAGAGAGAGAGATACATTTGCCTTATCATGCTGACATGCTTTTGGTGGTATCATTTCTATCTCTCCCTTGAATAAGAAATGACACTTCTGTTAAAATATTATTAATTCCCTGGTTGATTAATGATAGTCATCCAAACTCTTCATTGAATCTGTATCTCACACTTAATTTATACACCCTCTCTCTCTCTCTCTCTCTCACTCTCTTTTATTTAAGACCCAGAGAATACAGTACAAACAATTTGGTTTCTCTACATACTGTTTCATCTTCCAATCGTCTTTATGTATTTTGTATCTAAAAACGTTTTTTTAAACGCAGGAACCCATATATAATACATTAAAAAAATTTTCCTTTTTCCCCTAAATCCACAGTCAGTTTTATGCTTTTTGGTATTAAAAATTTAGTTTAATAAGACTGTTCAAAGCTCTCGAACCACAAAGAGAATTTCCAGGATGAAGTGATGTTCACGTCTTTCAGACGAAGAAATCATCTTAAGGCAGCCCTGTACCCATTGACTGCAGAAACAGAAAGAAGTTTCTGTTCTGAGAAAGATCAAGATCATTATCTACTGAACAGAAATTCTGAGTGGAGAGAAATCCAGTCGACGACACCAATCACAGCAGACGGCTCATTTGCTCTTGCAACACGGCTGACAAAGATCTCCCGTGCCTAAGTGGCGTGATCGGTATGGTCTTGGCCTGCCACATCGATGGCTGCGAGTTCGATTCTCGGGCAATCCGTTAAGGGGTTAGAGATGTATATTTCTGGTGATAGAAGTTCACTCTCGACGTGGTTCCGAAGTCACGTAAAGCCGTTGGTCCCGTTGCAAAGTAAAAACACCATACAAACAAAACAAACAAACAAGAAAGATCTCCTGAGGTAGCCGGGCTTCTGAGTCGCTGCTCAGCGAGAAAGATCACTCTCTCGAAAGAGATGCTGAACAGACTCAGATTCTTTTCTAGGACTTTTACTTTTATATAATCTACAGTCATCAGTATGGATTCTGTAATGCAGACTCAGCAGTTACTCTCCTCTCCTATCATACTTAGTATGTATAGTCATCCAAGGAATTTTGGGAAATGTTTCATTTTTTTTTTTTTTTTTTTTTTTGACATCCATAAAGCTTTTTAATAAAGTCTGGAATGAACGTTATTCAAACAATTAGTTACGGTCCCCATTCCTTATAATATCTAGTGGTGCCTCTCTTGAATCTGTTCGCATCCTTAACCCTCTACTTCGGATTCGATCTCATCCTCTCCACCCCGCCCCCCTCATTTAACTACCGACGATTGTGTTCGCATAATTCTCAACCTCTACCTTTTTAGCGCCCTTCAGATGGTCACTTTCATTCTAACTTATCATTTTTGTGTAGTCACACCAAATGGGTTCATTTTTTGTATTTTGCAAACAAATTTATATCATTTTCCTTTTCTGGGCTTCGCTGTACAGGTCCAGACTTCTTCAGTATTCTTTCATCTTATTCTGAAATTATTATTTCGTAGTCACAGGCAATCTTTATAACATATCACAAACCTCTCCCTTTTTATTTAGGCATGGCCCTTCAAGTGTAGGAGACTGTTCCCATTTCTCAATGCATACATTTGCATCAACGCCAGTGAGCGTAACAGTCTTCTAAGAAACCAACCAAAGATTTTTTCAGATTTGAATTACTCCTATGGCATTTTCATTTCCAACCAGAAAGTCCTTGAACTTTTATATGTGTGTTCTTTTGCATAGTTATATAGTTTATAAATACCATCATAGTAACACACTCCTTCAGTCCCCATTCTGTACTAGACTTTCGATCCTTTATAGTATTGATTGCCCTAGAACTTTGGGCTTTGTCTTTGCTTAGCTACCTTCCTATAAATGTTTTCATTCTGAAAAAACTATCCTTCACTTGCAATCATTACCATTTATGTTTCATCAGTGCTATCGTGTTGAAGTAATCAGCATCAGTGAGCAGCAAACCAGTCCCTTTGGTTTTGCATTTGGTGTAGCACAAGACAAAACTGTAAACATTTTATGATTCTAGTCAGCCAGCATGACGTTAAACCTGTGATCACTGTTAATCTGAAGGAACTAAAGTTAAATTAGATTAGAAGCAATTCTTCCTGCAAAAGATTCAGAGCAAGCCTAACGTTTGGGAAATGTCTTCCTTAGTGAATATTATAGCGGTGTCCTAACACTTTGGCATCTCTCAAGATGACAACTCTCTGGTGTTACCAAGTTACTATTAGACTGGTAGATACTAAAATGTAAAAGACTGGAATTTTACCAATGCATTGGAACATGAACATATTTTTGTTGCAAGTAGGAAGAATGTCTTTATTATTCTTTATTGTTAGTTACCACTGTACTTTTCTAAGTGACTGCCTTGACACCCAGCTGGCAGATGTAGAAGTGTCTTCTTTCACCCACCCAGTCCCCAATCCTCCTTCGAGGGACTTTTTCACTTCCCTCGTACCAGATGATTAGGGCGTTCTGGTCCTCAAGGGCGTCAGGTTCATCTGGGCGCCAGTAACTCTGGAGCATGTCTATAGGGCGTCCATCAACCCAAACCCAATAGTTCTCATGACCTTCATCCGTTCCTCCGATCCACCATGTTTCATTTCCTTTGGGTGAATAATAGTTTATCGTTCAGTATTCTGTTCCATTGGCTCTTTTTATCTCTTGCTTTAGCCATCTGGCACGTTTTCTGCTTGAAGTAGAGTATAAGTACTCATTTAAAAATATATAGGTGCACCTGTTGGAAGAGTCGTGGATATGAATCTCATTTAAAAGTTCTTTGGTACAAATCTTCTTGCCCAAAGTTACATTCTTTCTTTGTTGATTTTGCCGTTCCTAAATCGGCTACCATTACCATTCGGCTTTGCTGAAAGGTAATATTATTAATTATTACTGTTAAATGTCTTCATATATTTTTCATATACTTATATATCCGTAGACTGTCGGGGTACCTTAATACTATTCTAGAAAATGATGAACTGCGCTTTGGAAACTTCAGTTGTTTCATATATATATATATATATATATTATAAATTAGATTAAATATATTATATACTATATAGAATTATATAGATATAATATATGTGTGTGTGTGTGTGTGTAAATGTTCGTTTGTTCAAAATTTTATATCTCCGAAAGTTCTTCACCGATTGCTATGAAATTTGGACACAACATTGCATTCGAATACACGCGTGTTTTTATAATGGGGTTTCGTCCTACCGGCCCCCTCCAAAGGGGGTGGGGGTGAGAAGGGATTCCCTGAAACGGAGCTGGTTCTGCCCATGGAACGGGGCTGTTTATGCCCGTAGATTTAGTTACTGTACAAATTTATCATACGTAATTTCTGTATACATATGGCTTATCATTTGGAAAGGAATACTATAAGGTAAACATCAATGACATCAAAGAAGGTGGAGTTTGAGAAGAGGGGTGATAGAGAGAGAATGAAAATGAGAGGAAGTGAGAGAGAGTTTTGACGTGCTGTAAGGGAGAAGAAAGAGGAAAAAAGACAGAGAGAGAGAGAGAGACCTTACCTTACCTTACAGACCTTACATCTTGTTCGGGTTGCCCCAGGTCCCTCAGTGTGAGGCACCTCTAATGTCTACCAGAGAGTTGCTAGTACATCTTCCGGTATATTTTGCATCTTCCAATCTTGGATGGTCTGGGATGCAGTTTAGATATTTGTCGAGCTTATTCTTAAACACATCTACGCTCACTCCTGATATATTCCTCAGATGAGCTGGCAACGCATTGAATAGACGCTGCATTATCGATGCTGGTGCGTAGTGGATTAATGTCCTGTGTGCTTTCCTTATTTTTCCTGGTATAGTTTTGGGCACTATTAATCTACCTCTGCTTGCTCTTTCTGATATTTTTAGTTCCATGATATTTTCTGCTATTCCTTCTATCTGTTTCCATGCCTGAATTATCATGTAGCGTTCTCTTCTCCTTTCTAGACTATATAATTTTAAGAATTGTAGTCTTTCCCAGTAGTCTAGGTCCTTAACTTCTTCTATTCTAGCTGTAAAGGACCTTTGTACACTCTCTATTTGTGCAATATCCTTTTGATAGTGTGGGTACCATATCATATTGCAATATTCAAGTGGACTACGAACATATGTTTTATAAAGCATAATCATGTGTTCAGCTTTTCTTGTTTTGAAGTGCCGTAACAACATTCCCATTTTTGCTTTACATTTTGCCAACAGAGTTGCTATTTGATCATTGCATAACATGTTCCTATTCATCATCACACCAAGGTCTTTAACTGCTTCCTTATTTGTGATGGTCTCATTATTAGGTCCCTTATATGCATATAGCTTTCTTTCTCTGTCTCCATAATTTATTGATTCAAATTTATCAGAGTTAAATACCATCCTATTTACCTCTGCCCAAGAGAGAGAGAGAGAGAGTTCGTATTAGTGAGAAGAAAGAGGGAATGAGATAGTAATTGTCGGAGAGAGAAGAGAGAGCACGGGAAAGGAGCGAGAGAGACAGGGAGAGGAAGAGAGAGAGTAGAGGGGGTGTTAGGTAGGAGAGAGAGAGAGAGAGAGAGAGAGAGAGAGAGAGAGAGAGAGAGAGAGAGAGAGGGTGGTATCATGAGAAGAAAGATGGTTGGAGAAAGAAAGAGAGAGTAAGAGAAAGGAGCTTTCTTTTTTCTCTCTTTTTCATTTAACCAGACTGAACCACAGTAACAGTCTGAAAATTCTTCACCGATTGCTTTCAAATTTTGACACAACATTGCATTCGAATACGCGCATGTTTTTGTAAAGAGTTTTCATCCTATCTCCCACCCTCTGAAGGGGGTGGGGGTGAGAAGGGACTCCCTGAAACAGAGCTGGTTCTGCCCTATGAAACGGGACTGGTTATACCTCTAGACATAGTTACTTTACGAATTTATCAAATTTCTATATACATATGACTTATCATTTGGAAAGGAATACTATAGGGTAAACATCAATGACATCAAAGAGGATGGAGTTTGAGAAGAGGGTTGACAAAGAGGGAATGAGAGGGAGAGGAAGTGAGAGAGAGTAGACGGGGTGTTGGAGAGAAGAAAGAGGAAAAAGACAGAGAGAGACAGAGAAGAGCAGGTGTTTGAGAGAGAGAGAGAGAGAGAGAGAGAGAGAGAGAGAGAGAGAGAGAGAGAGAGAGAGAGAGAGAGAGAGAAGAGAGAGAGTTGGTATTAGTGAGAAGAAGAGAGAGACGAGAGTGGATTGTTGAGGAGAGCCGAGAAAGAGAGAGTAAGAGAAAGGAGCAAAAGGGAGAGGAAGAGAGAGTACCGGGGGTGTCAGGTAGGAGAATGATTGATTGATTATGTCTGTTAAAAACTGGTGTCACAACATCTCTGTTATTGACACCAAAATAAATTTAGATAAAAGGTAGAATTAAATCTAAAATTAATTTAATATAAAAAATCTAAAAATATATTTATATGAAATAAATTTGTTCAAATATATAAACTCTTACATAGATATTCTATTATATAGTCTAAATTTTGTTGAGGAGGCCAGCCTCCCTCATAAAGATATATAACTGCTCTATATTACAATCCTTTCCAAGAATTGTAGATAGGATAAAATTACCTCCTCTATCACATCCCCAAGACAGGAACCTATGTCTCAAATTCCCAAGTCTGGGACATTCAACCAGCAAATGTCTCACAGTCAAGGGCACAGTACAGTTCTCGCAAAACGGAGGATTTTCACGAGGCATCAAGAACCCATGGGTGAGTCTTGTATGTCCAATCCTCAATCTGCACAACATCGTTTCCTGTCTCCTTGGCATATACGGATATGACCAAGGAGACACTGATGACGTGATACTAAGCATTTTTTGATTATTTAAAATATCCTCCCACTGGGACTGCCAACATTTTTCAATTCTCTGACCAACTAGAGGATACAAATCCCGATATGGTAGTAGGCATCTTGTGGGTTCTGGGGAGCTGACCGCAGACTTTGCAAGTTGGTCAGCTTTCTCATTCCCAGCCACCCCAACATGAGAAGGCACCCAACAGAACTTTATTTCTTTCCCTCTTCTTTTCAGTAAAAGCAGCCATTCCAATATATCTAAAATCAGAGGGTTTAAAGGGTTAAAAGATTCCAGCGACTGAAGAACACTTCTTGAGTCACAATATATATTAAAATTACTTTCATTCCGAATTAAAACTTCCTTTAAAGCCTTTAAAATTCCATATAATTCTGCTGTAAAAATCGACGCAACTGATGATAGCCTGCTGCTTCTCTCTACATCAGGGAAGGCTACACCAAAGCCGACACCAGCATCTGACTTTGAGCCATCCGTGAAAACTGCAGTGGCGTTATCATGTTGCAAAGTGTTCTAAAAATATTGACCGCATGGCCTCACTGGACAATTCTGTCTTGGTAAAATTAAAATATCTACAAAATTTTACCTCTGGAAAGTTCCAGGGGGGACTAACTGAGTATTTTGCTGGTAAAATCTCGATTCTTGGCATATTTAATTCACGGACAATAAAATTACTCTAAAAGCAAATGGATCAGGTTCCTTGGGGTGACTTTCATAAAACTGCCAATACCTTTCATTTCTCATACAAATGCTGGTTAAAGACTTAGGTAGCCTCTGGAATCTGTACCAGCTCCTAACCAGCAGACGCTTATAATGAAGATCCAGTGGCACCTCATCAGCATCTACAAGCATGCTCTCGGTGGGAGATAATTTAAATGCTCCAGTACACAACCGTATTCCTCCATGATGAATTGAGTTGAGCATTTTAAGGCTATTTGGCTTCGCAGAAGTGTACACCTCACACCCATAACTTAATTTTGAAAAGACCAAGGCTTTATATAATCTCAACATCTGAGTTCGGTCTGCACCCCACGAAGTGTGAGACAGGACTTTCAGAAAATTCATTGCTTTTAAGCATTTTGCCTTAATATATTTCAGATGTGGAATCCAGGTCAGCTTGCTATCAAAAATCAAGCCAAGAAACCTTGTTTCAACAACACATGGAATTCTCTGCCTATGAATGAATAGATCTGGATCAGGGTGGATTCCCCTTATACGACAAAAGTGCATAGTTACAGTTTTACTGGAAGAAAATCTAAAACCATTAACCTCAGCCCACTTTACTATATTATCAATGCAGAGCTGAAGGCGCCATTCAGCCACTGCCACCCTTGATGCTGCAAAGGAAGTCGATAGGTCATCAACAAAAAGGGTATATGTTATATCTGGGGGAATTATCTTAGAAACCCCATTGATTACCAAGGCGAACAAGGTTACACTTAAAACACTTCCTTGTGGTACTCCTTCTTCTTGATTGAACCCATCTGACATTGTTGCTCCAACCTGAGCCTGAAATATCCTATTTTTTAAAAAAAAGCCTTAATAAACAGGGGCAAATTGCCTCTCAGGTTGCATTCATAAAGGACCCTCAAAATGCCAGATCTCCATGTTGTATCATAAGCCTTCTCTAGATCAAAGAAAACAGTGATGTGATGCTGCTTGTTGGCAAAAGCTTCACATATTGAAGATTCCATTCGTACCAATACATCAGTTGTGGAGTGCATACTCCGAAAACCACACAAATCAATTGTGTCTTCACCATTTTTTCCATGATCTTACACAAACAAGATGTTAATGCGATAGGATGATAATTTTCTGTCTTGAATGGATCTTTTCCTGGTTTCACAAATGGCAGTAATTTTAACTTTTCCCAAAGCTTGGGGAAGATATGTTCTCGGTAAATTCTGTTAATTAGGCTTAATATGAAAAGTCTGGTATTTTCAGGGGTATGCTTAATCATTGCATATGTTATATCGTCCAGTCCAGGAGCTGATTCATTACATTTATTCAAGGCTGATTCAAATTCTCTAATAGTAAAAGGAGCAGTTTGTATTTGCTCATGTCTATTAAGGTATTAAAATCAATTTCGACCTGTTCCATTATCCGTCTTTGAGCTGAATAGGGTCTATCATCATTTTTCTTCGCAACATTAGCAAAATGATCAGCAAACTCATATGCCACTAACTGGGCGTCTGCTACCTCGCAACCATTCATCTTGATAACTGGAGGTTGACAAGGAGTGAACTTGCCTGCTATTTTTCTAACTCTTCCAAACTAGAGTCAGAGGAGTTGTCGAATTTAGTGAAGATATGAATATCGTCCAAGATTCTTTTCGTGCTTTTTTTATTTCCATGCGAAAATGAGCTCTCGCTTTTCAAAATTCTACATGATAATACTCACATTTTTGTTTGCGGTATCTGGTGAAGGCAGATCTCATAGTTCTATGAGTTTCCTGGCATTTACATGTCCACCAGGGAACTGGTCGGCGGACAAATTTGCCCGAAGTCCTAGGTATAGATTGAAGACCAGCTGAGAACATTATTGTATTCAAAAAGTCAAGAGCGACATCTACACAGGGAAAGTCATCAGCAGAGTCATCTATTGAGCTGTGCTCCTGGAATGTTGACCAATCAGCTTTACCAATGTTCCATTTGGGTAGCCTTGAAGATGGAGGACTTGATGCTACATTCACCACTATTGGAAAATGGTCACTGGTAAATCTATCATTTATAGTTCTCTAATTAAAGTCAATAAGACAGTCATCACAACATATAGATAAATCAATTGCTGATAACGTGCCTGTTTGAACATGAAAATTCATAGACTCCCCAGAGTTGAGGATCCCCATATTTTCATCTTCTATGATGGAACCTAAGCATCTTCCTCTTTGATTGGTGATGATGTCACCCCAAAGAGGACTTCTGCTATTCATATCTCCCAAAATAACAAAAGGGCGTGGTAACTGTTGAATAAGAGATTTAAATTAATTGATGGGGAAGGCTTCACTAGGGGTGGTAGATAAAGAGAGCATATTGTATATTTTCTTTGCAAATGGATCTGCACACCTATCACTTGCAATGCTGATTGGATACTGATAGGATTTTGTGGGGTGTCATTTCGAACAAAGCGACACCACCATGGCTTCCAATATTCAAATTATACGTGGAGTGATAGGATGTATATTCTCGTGGGCTGGGGCACATATTATTACCAATCATTGTCTCCTGCAGAGCTATACAAACAGGGGACACTTCTGATATGAGCAGCCTTAATTCTTCCCATTTAGCTCTTAATCCCTGACAGTTCCACTGTAGAAAATTAATGAATTTACTTCCCTTTAGAGGCTGTTAAATTAGAGCCTCTTTTAAGAGCTTTCAGCTTACTGACTTGTTCCTTATTTCTGGAGGGAAACCGATTATTTATGGCTGCCTTCCTTTTCAGAGGGTTATCGGTCTCAGGAACACCAGACAAAGCTGATGCTGCCTGAGGAGGGGTGTGAAGGTTGGACATTGGTGCATCCTCCAAAGGATCAAGAGCACCATTTAAAGCTGGTACAGCCTCCAGTGAGGTGGAAGTGGCAGGTTTACCCGGCACAGCCTCCAGAGAGGCAGGAGTACTAGAAATCACTGGTTCTGCTTCCATAGAAGCAGAAGTGCCAGAAACCACTGGCACTGCCTCCAAAGAGGCGGGAGTGCCAGAATCAACTGGCACTGCTTTCGAAGAGGCAGGGGCACCAGGAATCACTGGAGCGGCCTCCGAAGAGGCAGGAGCACCAGGAATCACTGGCGCAGCCTCCGAAGAGGCATGAGCGCCAGCAATCACTAGTGCCGCCTCCAAAGAGGCACGAGTACAGGTCGTAACTGGTTTTTTATTAACATTATCTTTGGTGACATTGATATTTCTTCTTCGGTTGGCAGCAACACTGGAAAAGGATATTCCTGGTCTAATGTACTGACTCAACACTCTCTCTTTTGCCTCTCCAAATGTGATACGCTCAGTCACCCTTAATGTCTGAATTTCTTTTCCATGATGTATACATCACACTTAAGTGAAGATGATGGATGATTGTCTCCACAATGCATACATCTGGCCTCCTTACTACAGATGCCATGCTCTGGTTCACTGCATTTAACACAAGTAGCAGGCTTGCCTTGTAGTTTCTGTTTACAGGACCCAACACATGTCCGAATTCTTGAAAATAAAAACATCTCCTCGGTCTTGGGATATATTGTTTAACCTTGAAACGTAACCAGGCTGCTTTCACTATACTAGGCAATTGAGTGGAATTGAATGTAACAATTAAATTGGGAAGTGGGACTAGGACTCCATTTATCTTCTTCATTCTTTCAATTCTTATTACCCCTTGATCCCTTAAATACTCTTCAAGCCTTTCCTCAGAGTACGTCACAAGCTGGGGTGTATATATCATGCCCTTGGAGTAATTCCAAAAACCATGCACTGCACACTCCACTTTAATTCCTCCAAGGTGAGATAATGATTTTAGTTTGTCACTTTCTTTTGCCGAGGCAGATTCCACTGTCAGCTTTCCTCGCCCCTCAGAAGAAATCTTAGGCTCTTGGCCACAACACCTGACAGTATCTTTATATACATTAAAAATGTCACAATCAGTCTTCCAAATTAAAAGTCAAATATTTATCATACGAGTTTTCAAACATTCCAGGTCCTATTTCAGATACTATATTTTAACTAAATTTCCTTTTACTCCGTACTGGAGCATAGGGTTTCAGTGTAATTACACTGGAAGGTTTTTTTGAGTTTTCCAGAGAAAGGTTGTCAGGGGAGGTTCCAGTAGTCATTAACTGTGCCGATTCACCGCCATCAAAAAGTCCAGGGGTACTTGAATCTTTATTTTTTAATTTCATAAAGATTTAAGTTTAAAAAAATAAATAGATAAACCTGAAAACCTTAAAAAGATATCATCAGCCTTTCATGGATTTTATTCTTCCACTAATGGCATAAGTGAGAACTGACTCCCAAATGTCTGCGTCCCTACCCTACCCCACAGGGGATGGCACAACATGATTAGAGTGGCCCAAGTGTAAGCCAAAACCGCTTGATAGGACTGAGAGCATTACCAGAATACAACCATCCCCACCCTAATCACATTATGGGCAAACCGGACAGAATGCCGAGAGTCCTATCTGCAAAACTAGACCCCCCTGGAATCCGTGGTCCAGCCCTGCAAAATAGTTCCGCCAGATATCACTCAGGTCCAAACATTATCGGGCAGTTGATGGTCCTGCCACGGTTCCCACTATTTAGATTCAGATATAAAACCCAGTCCCAGCTATGATATCTTTTCTGTTTACCAGGTCCAGTAAATTTAAGCAAAGGTGGAAAATTCCACATAATGAATTCAAAATGCTAGTAAAAAAAATATTACATGAAGGAGAAGGATGTAATAAGAATGAAAAAATTGCAGAAAGAAGGAAAAGTTCTGACTAATTTAGTTGGATCAGCAGCTGGGCCCCAAGGACCAGTGAGAAAGCAACCCCACCAGGCATCATGGCCCAGCTGCTGGTCCCTAAGCCCCCTACCCATGCCAAGGGGTCAGCATCTAGGGGGTGGTAGGAGAAAGATGGAAAAAGTGAGTAGGAGAGGGAGACAAAGAAGAATGGTTGTTTGGGAGGAGGAGTGCGAGAGAGAGAGAGAGAGAGAGAGAGAGAGAGAGAGAGAGAGAGAGAGAGAGAGAGAGAGAGATGGTAATAGTGAGAAGAAAGAGGGGAAGAGGCAGTGATGGTTGGAGAGAGTAAGAGAAGAGAGCTTTCTTGTTTCTTTGTTTTACATTTAACCAGACTGAGCCACAGGAACACGTGGCCGGGTACAGCTAGTGTGTGTGTGTGTGTGTGTGTGTGTGTGTGTGTGTGTGTATGCACCAAGTGTCTATACATACATACACATAACAATATATATATATATATATATATATATATATATATATATGCACCAAATGTATGTATAATATATATATATATATATATATATATTACATATATATATATATATATATATATATATATATATATATATATATATATATATATATATGCACCAACAGTACCTATCCTTAATCCATATAAGCACTGGTTGATGAACTGGGTCAAACGGATAACGTTTTCGAGCTGGTAGGCTCTCGGGAATTATTTGTGTATAGTACTCATTGACAGCATTGTTCAGTCTTCTTTGTTTAAGGACATTCTTTTCATTTACAACATCTAATTTAGAGCAAGATTTATTTCTAAAGATGTCGGAGATTGCTTTCGGTTCGGCTTCTTCAGCTGCTCCCTTAATTTTCACGTCACTACATTTGTTATCATTTTGATATTTTGAAAGCTCATTCAGTGGGTTTTCCTCGAACAGTGTGCTGCATTTACGCTCATTTCATCATTTTGAGCAACAGCCCTTGTGTGTTCATCTTTCCTGGTATTAAAATCCCGTTTTTTTTTCACTTGACATGAGAATTATTCCAGTTTTTAGATGCTATAACTTATACTTGAAGAACTGGGCTACTTGTATTTTCCATCAAAAACGACAGCAAGATCAGTTCATTGTCATTATGATTATTGGTTTCCTTGTCTATTTTTCCTCTGATTTTTAGGTAAATTGGTAGGAAGGTTTTTATGTAACTTGGTAGGAAGGTACCCTGGAGATTTGGTGGTCATTTCAACAAATATGTTTTCCTTTACAGTTTACACTTTTTAGGTCACAGGTTCATATATGTGGTACTGGTTCCGGGATATATATATATATATATATATATATATATATATATATATATATATATATATATATATATATATGTATGTATGTATATGTATACCATTTATTTGTGCATGTGTATGTTTAAGAAGTAGGAGAGGGACAGACAGGTCGAAATCAAACGTCTTTATTACAAATTTTTAAACAAAGTTATCGTTCCTAAGTTCGCTGTACCTATTGTTCCAAAACTGCCTTTTTTTCAGTCTTCCACTAATACATAAAGTCTTTTTATGAAGTTTTATACAAAATCATCAGTCGCCATATTCTGGCTGCTAATGTAAAATTAATACCAAGGAATCATTATTTTTCAACAAATTGTTCCTCATTTAAACTACCAGCCATCTGCCACGCCTCTGTACCTATCGAGAGCGTTCCTGGAACCCCAAGATGCCATTCGTTGGCACTCTGCTTTCTTTCTGCTTGATAAATAGGTGTACCTTTTCTTCTGTATTTCAGTGTTCAATTATTAATTTTAAATTTTAGACAACTAATTTTTTATTTAATTTTTGTCTGAATAATTTAATGTTTATGAATTAGTTTTGTCTTTTTAGCCTTGAAAATGGGACAATTGTGGCCCAGAAACGTCGGCGATTGTAATAAAAGACATTTGATTTTATCATGTCTGTTCTCCCATTTCTGATGTTTGATCGAATGCATAGTATCTACCAGCTTCTTGTGGTGTGTGTGTGTGTGTGTGTGTGTGTGTGTGTGTATACATACTTACATACATATATATATATGTCAAAATTTTATTTGAATCTTAATTTGGTCGTTCTTAGTGGGTATTTGGGTATTTTCCAGGATTTTTTTTTATTACAGTGACAGCTATCTCTAATTCAGATGCAAAGTTATTTAGCGGCCAGCATTTTATCTTTATTTGATTTTGAAGAAACTTGATAGGCAGATACCTAGAGGTATGATGATTATTTCCACAGAAGGTTTCTTATCTTCACATATTTGTCCAAGTTCATGTTCGGTAATTATTTTCCCAGAACAATTTTATTTAAACATATTTTTCAAGACCTAAAGTCAAAGAAGGTCAAAGTTTTACTTTTCTCTAATTTTGACGGACCTAAATACCTGAATATGGAGAGCATTTTTCCGAAGTGTCTATACCTTTGACTTTTTTCAAGGTCACAAGTCGTTTTAAGACAACGTTGAGAACTTCTCATAAAACCCATAAGCTACAATATTTAGGAATCTTTGGTATTCGGTCTTTATCAGGATGTATAGTAATTAAGTTTTAAGGGTTAAACAGCGAGTGAATGGAGAAGGGCTATTTCAGGCCCCTTGTTAAAACTGTCAAAACCTCTGTTACCTTTTATAAGTATTTTGACAGTTTATTAATTTCATGATGTCAAACATTTTAAAAAGTCATAAGATGCAGTGTTTATATTTTAGTGCAGCTGCATCGTGTGATGTAAATGACGAATTGTGATGTCTAGTGCCAAAACATATAATTTAAATAAAAGTTATTCCATCTTCTTGCCTTGAGTTTAAGCAATATGTGCTCTCACGTTCTAGAATCCTTTATGTCGGGGATTTCACTGTACACTTGAATAAATTAATTCTTCCTGGACCATGTGCACGAGATCGCAGCCTAGTGACAATTTCTGTAGCTGAGATATTGGTTAAAGGAATGGAAGGACATTTTCTTTTGTCAAAAAACTCCTCCAAAGCTTGAGTTTGACTCTGCTTGGCATATGACTATGAATTATGGTTGCTTCCTCTCCAGCCAAAGAATTCAACTATGGTTTATTTTGACTCCTGAAATTAATCGTGTGTATCTGTACTCAACGTCTTGCAGCTCAGTCCACAAAGTTCATAGGGTATTTCATGATGCATTTATAATAATCATAGACATTCATTTAAGAGAAAATGCTTACTCCAAAATCTTGATTGTTAATGGAGCATTTAAGAACTGTAATACAATGAGAAATACCTATACTCTGTTTTTTCCATCTGTCCATCCGCCTGTGGTGGTCGCGCATGGTAACACTGTGTCCTGGTCTTTAAATAGTTATGCTGTGTTTAAATTTTAGGCAAATAAAAGGATATCTTACATACATTTGCAACTGAAAAGTGTTTTAATAATTTACTGTATGCGAATTACACCATTAATATTCGAAATAGGATATTATTTAAAGCCCGGGACGCAGTGTCACCATGCGCAATCACCACAGGTGGATGGACAAATGGAAAAAAACAGAGTATAGTAATGAACATCCTGTTAATATCAAAGTATTTGTACATAAAATTTCATGCAAATAATGGGACAAGTTTTCTATTGGTCAGTTTCAAAATTTTGGAAAAGTTTATTGAAATGCATAAAAGATTGTTAGTGTAATTTTAGTCCATATTGGAGAAGGTAATCGTCCTATCAGTTTGATTAGCGCTAGTAAATATTTTTATATTCCAATTATATGTGTAAATGAATTATAATTCAATAAGTTTTATGAAAGAAAGTTTTGACAGGAACATGAGTATCAACATAAGATTTTTTAAAACCTGATAAATTGATTTGGAAAGAATTATGTAACAATAAAGTGGTTAGGTACAAGTGCCATTCGAAAACAAGTTTAGTAGGTACAACGTTTGGTTCACCACACCTGTAGAACGAATGCTCGCATAGTTTGTGAAGTCGACAATAACAATTCTCATCGTTTGTAGGGAACTTTTAATTGTATAACTTCAACAATATTAGATGCTTCATAAGCCTACAAAAAATCTCATCACCAGGTCATCGAATTCTACTGCACACATACTGCGTAATCATCCCTGTAGGATGCACTCTAATGCGTCCTGGATAATGGGATCCTTCGTTTCCAGTGACCTCTTTTGCCTCATCTATCCAAGCCTTTCTGTGTCTGGTCTCATTTTCTCCAACACCTTTCATTTATACACTTTACAGCAACCTGTGATCACTCGATCTCTTCTCATGACTGGACCATCTCAAACTACTTTCATCCTTCCTTTCACCTTCACAAAACGTCTGTGTATCTCTATATTTCTAACCTATCAATGCACAGATCATTGTACTATCATGCAAGCAGTTGATGTCAGCAGCATCATCGTTTTTTTCTCAATCGCATTTACCATCCAAATTATGTCAGCAGCCATGCTACACTGAAAGTTCATTCTTCTTTTGATCAAGTTAAACATAAATTCCTCTTCAATAGATGAGTTCCTGAAAAAAATCCCTTCATATGAAATCCCTGCTTTGGCTTCCATAAACAATTCAAGTGTCTTCCCAGTCTTTTGTATACCCTCAGCTACCTTTCGTGCTTAACTTTTATCATTCTATCGTTGTCCGTTATTATTTATTCCAATTACTTCTACTAATCATTTGCCTCCTTTCTTCGACCATACATAATAACATTGACTGCTCCATCATCCGGGTTCCAGGTACCCTTAACCTTGTTTTTTCCTGACTACACTTAAAGACTATTGACAGTTAATGACAAATGCCCTTACCTAGAAGGGTGACGTAGTGGAATACAGGGCTGAAGTCGTCTGGGAAGTAATCAAACACTGCCAAATCGACGGGCAAGTTGGTATACTCGTATGCCATGCTCTGGCAGGCTAGCCTGGCATCGTGCCAAGATGCACCTTCGCTGGAAAAGTAGTAGCACAGGGAGCCCACCGGAATGAATGGATAATCACATGCTGCAGAAATAAAGGCATAAGCAAACTGATAAGAGTTTCAGACTAGTGTCCTCTCTCTCTCTCTCTCTCTCTCTCTCTCTCCCTCTCTCTCTCTCTCTCTCTCTCTTTCCTAGAAACCTTGTGTTTTGGTGATTGAAATAGACATAAATCAAATGACAATGCCCTGTACGGGGTATTGTCTGTAATATAGGGAGACAATATCTTACGAGTTTTGACGGCCCTTTGGTCTGGAGTCAAATCTGTCTCTCATGCTGTCCCCTCATTTTTTTCATCCTTCTATATTCTGTCCGATCCCTTATCAAACTTCACTTCTCGCTGTCCCTACTCCTGCCAACTCGCCTTGGGCCAGCGTGCAGGGTATGGTCCACACTCTCCCCTAATGAGTTGTAACCACAGAAGAAATTCGGCAGTTTCAGTTGGGACAGCGGATTTAAATCAAGGCCCAACCACGCAGTCTGATTTGGGTAGGGAGGGACTGCGTGCTGTACAAGCAACTACCCATCCTCAAAACACTGCTCAATGTTGCTACATACAATGTAAGAACCTTTTCTGAAGATATACACCTTAGCAGCCTCGAAATAGAGATTAAAAACATCAATTGGGACATTAATGGAATTTCTGACATGAGAAGACCATATGAGATAATTCAAATGTTTAAAAGCAGACACCTGCCTTACAACAATGGTAAGGAAAGCAAACAAAATTTTGTTGGATTTCTCATAAACAAAAACTTACAGAGCAACATTGAGAAGTTCACATCTGACAGAATAGCTAGTGTCACTCTTAGAATTTCAAAACTGTACAGACCAACAATCATACAGGTATATGCTCCCACATCAGTGTCATCCCAGGAGGAACTGGATAACTTTTATGATGGCCTATATACCACTCTAAATAATAATAAAGCCCATTTCAACATCATAATGGGGGATTTCAATGCTAAAACTGGACAAGGGAATGTAGATTGTGTTGGGAAATTTGGAGATGGAGAAAGAAAGAAGAGGGGAGATGATCAGTTTTGCTGTAGCACATGACTTCAAGGTCAAGATCGTGAACACATTCTTTCAAAAAAGTGAAAACAAGAGATGGACATGGTGAAGCCCAAACCATGAAACACGGAATGAAATAGACTACATACTTGTAGACAAACATAATACAGTTAAAAATGTTGATGTCCTGAACCAAGTGAACATAGGCAGTGATCACAGGATGGTAAGATGCAAAATCCAAATAACCACCAAACAAGAAAGACAAAAGCTATTCTTCTCATGACCAGAACATATCAAAATACCTGAAGCTCTCAAATCTACAGTTCAGAGTTAAAAAACCACTACATAATTCTTGAAAATTTAGAAGACCAAAACAGTAATGAAAATGATCTTGAAAACTTTAATAAAAACATCATTATCCCATTGAAAGAAGTAGCAAAGAAGTTCCAGGACAGAAGATCTCTGACAACAGCAAATTCTCTGAAGAGACGAAGAACCTCAAGAAAAAACGTAGAAATCTGAACCCGCCAACAATAGTTTGGGAGAACATGAACAGCCAACTACCAATCAGCCTCCTTAATGTTACTGATTAGTTCTTCACCAGAGTTATCACTAATCGAATTGCATGTAAGCTTGATGAAAATTGGCCAAGGGAACAAACAGGATTTAGAAGAGGCTACTCCACAATTGACCATCTACAAACAGTAAACCAGATCATTGAGAAAACAAAAGAATATAAAATCCCACCAGTAGTAGCTCTTGTAGATACACCAAAACTTTTGACTCTGTCGAAACTGAGGAGGAGGTCATGTCGGCGCTGGAAGAACAGGGAGTTGACTACTGCCTGCTGGAGAGAGCTTTCCGACAACTTAACTGGCAAGAAAAGGGAATAAGAATAGATGGAGAATTGCTAAGTCAATTAAGATTTGCTGATGACATCATTATCGTTGCCCCCACCAAAGAAGAGCTTCAACAAATGCTCACCAAGCTAAATGAAGCAAGCAAATCAGAAGACCTCCACATGAACTTCCATACGACCAAAGTCATGAGCAATAAATACACTGAAAATACAGATGACATAATTGAAATTGAAAATCAGCGAATTGAGGAAGTGACCACTACATCTAACTTGGACAACGAATCTCTCTACACGACGCCTCCAAAGAGAGTGAAATAAAAAGAAGAATAACCCTCGGTTGGCAGGCGTTTGGAAGAGCTAGTACAGCGTTAAAAAATAAGAAGATTCCCATCATCTCAAAAAGAAAAGTTTATGATAAGTGCATCCTCCCCACTGTCACCCATGGGGCCGAAACTTGGAATCTCTTTCCCTTAAATGACGAACAGTGCAGAGGGCATTTGAGAGAATTATGCTAGATCTAACTTGGAAGGATAGAAAAACGGCTAAATGGATAAAAAAAAAAAAACTAGTATAAAGGATATCCTTGAAACCATCAGTAAGCTCAAGTGGAACTGGGCGGGGCGCATTGCCAGGATGACAGACAACAGATGGAGGTCACGAACAACCTTCTGGATGTTCCGAGGATACACAAGAAACCGAGGGGAAAAAAAAAAAAAAAAAAAAAAAAAAACGCTAGCGAGATGACTTGGACCAACATCAACGACAGTGGCACAGAGCAGCGGAGGTTAGAAGGCCTACATCTAACAAAGGATTTTTGAAGGCTGAAATGAAATGACATCGTGTCTTGTTTCTTATTTTAGGGAATGTTGAATATATACACACACAGACGTATGCATATACGTGTACATATTATGCATATTTATATATTTATGTATATTATGTAAATATATATATATATATATATATATATATATATATATATATATATTATACGTATATATCACATACAAACACCCTCTAAGGGTCAATAATTATGTATGAGCCCCACGTGCTCAAAACTTCCACTGGAATAACAGACGATCATCAATATCACGTCAAACCGTTCACTGCATAGTTCGGCTTTGCCTTTGCACACGTTGACGCCACTTGGAAATCTAGGATTTTAAAAAACATTCTCTAAGAGTCCTTCTTATTTCTATACGTCTCTCCCTTCCAACCTTTCTTACTTAAGAAGTGCTACGAGAAGTGAAACTCAGCACCTTCGTTCAATATTTGGTGTTTGCGCGTGAAAGTCAGTGATGTGTGCATGTGGAGTCGTTTCGTTGTATGTGAGTGATTATGTCCTGAACATCCCGAGTCTGTTATCGAAAGCAGTCCATGTTTTCTCACCGGCAACAGTAGATGCAACGCAAAAGCCCAGAAGTAATCGTGCCCCTTTCATCTCTCACTTGGGAACCGTCTGGGAAGAAAGTGTACCAGGACTGATGGTGTCTACTTTTTATACTAACCCCCCCCCCCAACTCTCTCTCTCTCTCTCTCTCTCTTGTGAATAGCGTATAGCATGAGAGATATTGCCGCATGTAGGATCTTTAGAGAAAGTAGCTTATATTATCGATATTGGTTATTATCGATGTTTTAAAAATTCTATATTTTGACGAAGGTGTATTGGTGGATTCTTTTGTTACAAGATTTTTTTTTTTCCTCTTTATGCATACTTGACAATTCATGAACTCCTTATTGATCATTATATCTGATTAGGGTTTATTGTTCCATTTGGGTAGTTTGATTGCCAACTAGTTTTTATGACCGCAATATTGATGTTTTATCGCCGATTATTTCTGCAACAGTATCCCTTGTTGTTTAGTTGCTAGATAATATACCAATCACTGAATCAGCCCCATTTCAGCTATATCGTTTTAACGTAAGCGTGTTAATCTGAATACTTCTATTTAAAAAAAATGCGCATAGCTAAGCTTAACCTATTAGGCTAGCCCGGGCTACTCACAAGTATACTTGTTTTTTTTTTTTTTTTTTTTTTTTTTTTTTTGGTGGGGGCGGGGTTGTTAGTAAAAGTTTAGGGCCGGTCAATAGGCAGGCTTGATGGAGGGTCCTGAATAAGTACTAAAATAATATAATAAGAAGAATAAAACAGTAAGTACAATGTAACAACTTATAGTAAAATATTAGGATGAATGTATCATGCGTCATCCATGGGCTCTGTAGTGCAGTACTAGTAAACATACAGATTAATCGTGTGTGGAAGGCTACGCAAATAAACAACCAGAATTAAAAGAAAATTTATTACTTGCACTTTACAAAAATATTACTTGGTGCCAACAGTATTCTATTGGAAGCCGGATGTCTTGAGTCTTGAACAGAATTCAGCCGACGAGTTATATTAATTTAGTAACAATAATCATATTACCCAAAGATACTAATAATATGTAAACAGTAATTTGCCTTTATAACACCGAGACTAGGGGTTTTAAAATATGTGCAAAGAAATTAAACCACATAAACTTGTAGTTTTCTTTTTTATTTTCTTGATACTTTTACGTAATTCATATTCATAAACATTTCTTTATTTAAAAACAGTTTTGAAGGATTGTTGCAACTTGCAGCATTTCCCTAATCGATTGTTCAGGTGGTTCAAACCAACTCGAAGATATTTTCTCTGCATCGGCACCTCGAAAGCTGCCAAGTCCTCGTTCCTGAGCTCTTTTAATTAATTGTGCCTTGCCTTCCACGTTTTGTGTAGTAAGTCTTCTATTTTTTTCTTATCTTTCTCCTACAAACAGGAAGTTTGCGTCTTTATATCTCGCATTTTTCTTGGCGTTGCTGCTGTAATTATTTTGTTTTTATTCTTTCCTAGTTTGTCGTTAATTTTTGGTGTGATAGGAAAGTTACCCCTGAAAATTCATTTTCTGTTTCACCCTTATCAAAAGTAGTAAAGAAAACGAGTGTGGTGTTGACTTAAGGAGATACCCCAAAAAATATCTCTAGTACATAGTTTGATCTTAACAGAGATACTGTACTAAACATAATCATGTTTGTTTGGAGCTTCGATCGTACGGGCACATACTTTATATATTATATATAAATAATATACTTATGACGTATAAAGTAATACAAACAACTAAACAGAAATATTTGACGGGAGGTTAGATGTCATTAACCCTGCAACAGAAGTGCACGGTTTACATTGACAGTGAATTACAAATAGAATAAATGAATGGTTTCGTTTGCGTCTATGGTTAATGAAATAACAGGGTGCTCGTGATCCAGGTGGGAGGGTCGTTTGTCTTGGGGTCGGTTCTCCTGCTGGTATTATTTTGGTCGGGTTCGTAAAATCCACCTGTACCTCTTTTGCCCCGAGTGGTAGTAGGTACTTGGTGATAGGAACACTAGTGAGTTGCAAACGTGGGCTTGGGCGTTGTTAATGTAAACATTTTTCTCGTCCGCAAGCCGTATCAACTGCCAAATCTGTTACTTTGTAAAACAATCTTGTATATAGGTTAAAATAAAAACGAGATGTCGTTGGGCAAAGGCGCAAACTTGACCTGGATAATATCCTTCTGGCCGCCTTCGCTATTTATCAGCCAGGCTTTCTTCTTGGAATTAGCTGGATTTTCGTGGGCGTATGTTACTCATTACTATAGATAAGTGCTACAAACAACACTGTTGCGAACAAATACCAAACCTCATTCAAGTAAGGTCTCCCCAGCGTGTCATATGAAAGGAATACTGGATACTTAAGTCAGTATAATGCTAACTAGCTAGCAAAGCTGTTAGCAAGCTTTTATAAATACCCACAGAGGGCTGTGGGTATTTATAAAAGCTTGCTAACAGCTTTGCTAGCTAGTTAGCATTATACTGACTTAAGTATCCAGTATTCCTTTCATATGACACGCTGGGGAGACCTTACTTGAATGAGGTTTGGTATTTGTTCGCAACAGTGTTGTTTGTAGCACTTATCTATAGTAATGAGTAACATACGCCCACGAAAATCCAGCTAATTCCAAGAAGAAAGCCTGGCTGATAAATACAAAGGGTTCAAGGATGTCATCGACGCTCAGCACAAGAGCGTTAATTAAAAAAAAAGAAAAAGAAAAAAAAGAAAATGAGGCTTGGAATATTCACGTTAACCCAACATCGAGGTAGATATATATCCGCATGTCGAGAGAACGGCGGAGGGTATGAAAATAAACTTTCGAGATTGAAAAGCGAATGAAAAGGCTGCTTAATGGAAGCAAATAAAAGTAACAAATTGACAGGAGACGGGAAACTAATTGAATTAAATTATATATAGAATAGGGGCCAAAGACCAAGCACTGGACCAATGAGGTCATTCACCGCTAAAACAGAAATTGACAGTAAAAGTTTGAAAGGAGTAACAGGAGGAAAACCTTGCAGTTGCACTATGAATCAATTGTTGGGGGAGTATGAAAAGTAAGTTGAAGAAAGAGAATAGGAAAGTAGGTACAATAAAAGGAATGAAAGGGATTGCAGCTAGGGGCCAAAGGAACGCTGTAATGCACCTTAAGTAATGCCTACCGTGCACTGTATGAGATGCACTGTCGTTACTAACCCCCTGGGGCAAACCTCCTAATGAGCCCAATGCTGCTCAGCCAAAGATCCTCGACTTGTGTGAGGAAGAGACCCCAGGTTTTACAGATACGATGGAATAGAATCGGCTGTTGGGGAATCAGTCTACAAAGATGAAGAGTCTGTCCTAGATGATTATGATGGTGAGCAAACTAGATATCTATAATGCATTGTGCATGTTTACAATGTATACGGGCTCGTTTCTAGTGGCCCGGTACCGCCCTGCCCTAAAGCTATTCAAATGCTAATATCTCCAAAAGTATTGAAGATAAAAGAAAAATTCTTTCGCCAGATAAAACATTATGTCTTTAAATTTCATCCCATATAAGATGTACTTTAAAAATATCAAAAATTCACATTTAAATGATGTTAACCCTTTGATGGTTTAACTTGAAGCTTCACGAGTTATCGCCTTTACGGCGCCCTACTGGTAAATAATAGATATCAAATGATACCATATATAAGAGCAATTAACTTTTCCTATGATTCAACTGCAGAAGTTAATTTTCTATTGTTTTCTTTGTCTCTGTCAGATAGGTTTACTGATGATATTTCATTAATTTAATATGAATTAATGTCACTTGACTAAATTCTTGCTTGTTGTTTGCGTTGTTAAATTTTTTTCACTGTACTTAGATAAGATCAGTTAAAAACTCAGTGACTGGCTCGGAGAGCTCTTGGTTGGGTTACTTGAAGTGGATCTCCTACAACCTTATGAAATTTTCTTGTTGCGTAACACTGAATTAAAACTTGTTGATATGGCAGGAGACCATAGTTTCTTCTTGTATGGTGTTCTCTATCGGATGTTATCAATTCAATGATATTCATTATACCCTGTCGTGAAAATCTATATCTCTTTAGTAATTCAGCTTCATCAAATACCTCCAATGGGGTTCCCCTGTCTCGAAAGACTCATTCTCTCCACCGTCAGTGGCAAGTGTCTAACGGATTTAGTTGCCTACTAAGATGTTAGAGCGGCCCTTCATCAACGCATAGTAAGGAACTCGGCAAGCACCTAACTTTTAGACCTTAAAGGGGTTTTAAGAATACTGTTTAGCACGCAACTAGCTTATCAACCAACTAACTCCCGATTTAGTTCCCAAGTAGGCTTAGCAGGGTTTTATGAATTTATACCCAGGTCTCTTAAATAAGCGGGGGGCAGTCATTCTGAAAATTATACGGTCAATATTGGCGAGCGAAGCGAGCCTACACATGATTTGGTGTATTGTAATGCCATGTAAATATGAATATAGAGATGATATTAAGAGAAAAGGATGAATGATTTATCAATATTAATCAGTCAACAAGTCTATGTCCACAATTTACAAATTGGCGAAAATATGGTACAAATCTGCTGTGACATCCTCAATATACAGTTCCACTTAACTTTGTAGAGACTGTGATTAGTATTTAATATTACAAACTTTTACATTATAAGTAATAAGGATAAAAATAAGCTTATTGTTTTATGGTGCAGTGTATTATAGGTTTCATAGGATAGAGATTCATGAAGGCAATTAATTTGTGGGCACCCCTTCCAGGAATAAAGTATTTTTGCTTACCTCTAGATATAGCCAAACAACATGGGTACATTAAAAATTACCAAAAATGTTGGCTTGTGTGTCCGTCACTGCTTATAAATGTATTAATTATGTATTGAGGATCAAGTGCAGCGTGACCTTATTGGTGTACATGACAGATCAAAAGATGGTTAAACCGTTTTTGGGTCATGGTGGAATGCAGCTAAGTTTTCATGCGCCTAAGTGATCTGAATGACGTTCAGCCTCACGTGAACTTCCTAGAGAGACCAAAAGAAGTCAGCAAGTGTTCGACCTGTGGGAGCATTCTTCGACCTTCAGGCTCTATATTTGGAAAAGCCTTTTATTATTCTTCAGCAGATGCACCATTGAACTGATTATGGAAGAAATAAATTTCCTGCTTTAATTAAGGAATCAGAAAGTTCTGGACATTTCTTGACTGACACCTCTGAATGGCCCAGTCAAGAGCATTTCACTTACGTCGCGATAAATTGTGAGATCAGAAGAAGTGAAATACTCAATTAAATATTCTGAGGCACTGTCAGTAACAACTTTGAAAAACTCTAATCTGTAATATTCCTCTGCATAACGGGCACAACTGGGAGTATATTCCCGTGAACCATCATCAGGTCTCTTTGGATCTTGCGCTTGTGAGGGAGAGAGACGAGTTCTAGTTCACACTCCTCAAATATCTTTTGTGCAACTTCAAAACATTTCTTCAACTTGCTTTCTGTATAAAGAGATTTGAGGTTTACTGCAGCTACTTTAACTTTTGAACCTTGAAGAGCCTTGTTATTAAGATTTTCTAGGACTTGTGGAGCAGGCAGAGAAGCAGAGCCCAAAGACAATTTCCTTTTAACAAACAATTGCGAATACCAAAGTAAGTCATTTGCTGCCTTTTGAAGGGCTTCCAGAGGTAGTTTATAGTTATCAAAGCAGACTTTACTGAAGGTCCACGAGTTAACCACCGAGTTGAGCAGATTGGCTTCAGCCGTAAAGGGTTTGGTGTGTTTTCATCCTGAGCATGGATATTTAGGTAGAGATGCTTGAACTTTCCAGAGGCGTTATCAATATTAAAAAGTTCATGAACACTAAGGCATCCCTAATGAAGGGTGCTGCTTAGATGCGTTTGCAGCGTTTGCCGACTTCATACATAAAAAATGGGCTATATCAGTCAAAATCTAAATTAGCAATTAATATGTCCACGAACCTAATGACAAATTACATAATATATATATATTTTATTTTTATACTTAGTTGTGCTTAGTATATATTTTATTTCATATTATCAATAGCCTCATGTCCTGCATCTGTTGTATAAAACGTGGAGAAAAAAAGTTTGTGGGTGGCGGGGCGGCTGACATTTGACATGTACTAGTCCCACCCCTGAATTAAAAGGGAGGGATATGTCCCCCCGCAGATGACGAACAATGAGCTGAGACGATAACAACAGTTGTAATTTAGTAGTAACTGAAAATGCCAAAGAATAGCGAAAGAGATGACAGGGTAAAAGCAATAATTCAAAGAGAATTTTAAAAAATAAAAAAAATAAAGGTTGACATAAAAATCCTTCAAAAAAAATATCGAAATAACCAATATCGATAATATAAGTTACTTTCTCTAAAGATCCTACATGTGGCAATATCTCTCATACTATACGCACTTCACAGAGAGAGAGAGAGAGAGAGAGAGAGAGAGAGACAGAGAGAGAGAGAGAGAGAGAGAGGGGTTAGTATAAAAAGTAGATACCATCAGCCCTGGTACACTTTCTTCCCAGACGGCTCCCAAGTGAGAGATGAAAGGGGCACGATTACTTCTCCTGGCCTTTTGCGTTGCATCCACTGTTGCCGGTGAGAAAACAAGGACTGCTTTCGATAACAGACTCGGGACGTTCAGGACATAATCACACACATACAACGTAACGACTCCACATGCATACGTCACTGACATCCAAGCGCAAACACCAAATATTGAACGAAGGTGCCGAGTTTTACTTCTCGTAGCACTTCTTAAGTAAGAAAGGTTGGAAGGGAGAGACGTACTCAAATCAGACTGCGTGGTTGGGCCTTGATTTAAATCCGCTGACCCAACAGAAACTGCTGAATTTCGCCTGTGGTTACAACTCATTAGGGGAGTGTGTGGGCTATTCCCTGCACGCTGGCCCATGGCGAGTTGGCAGGGGTAGAGACAGCGAGAAGTGAAGTTTGATAAGGGATTGGACAGAATATAGAGGGATGAAAGAAATGAGGGGACAGCATGAGAGATAGAGATTTGACTCCGGACCAAAGGGCAGTCAAAACCCTTTAGATATTGTCTGCCTATATTACAATATCCCGTACGGGGCACTGTTATTTGTTTTATGTCTATTTCAATCACAAAAACACAAGCTTTCTAGGAGAGAGAGAGAGAGAGAGAGAGTACTAATCTGAAGCACTTATCAGTTTGCTTATGCCTTTATTTCTGCAGCATGTGATTATCCATTCATTCCGGTGGGCTCCCTGTGCTACTACTTTTCCAGCGAAGGTGCATCTTGGCACGATGCCAGGCTAGCCTGCCAGAGCTTGGCATACCAGTATACCAGCCTGCCCGTCGATTTGGCAGTGTTTGATTACTTCCCAGGCGACTTCATCCATGTATTCCACTACGTCTCCCTTCTAGGTAAGGGAATTTGTCATTAACTGTCAATAGTCTTTAAGTGTAGCCAGGAAAAAATAAGGTTAAGGGTAACTGGAACGCAGAAGATGGAGCAGTCAATGTTATCATGGATGGTCGAAGAAAGGAGGCAAATGATTATTAGTAGAAGTACTTGGGATAAATAATAACGGACGATGGTAAGATGATAAAAGTTAAGCACGAAAGGTAGCTGAGGGTATACAAAAGACTGGGAACACACTTGAATTGTTTATGGAAGCCAAAGTGGGGATTTTATAGGAAGGGATTTTTTTCAGGAACTCCTCTATTGAAGAGGAATTTATGTTTTACTTGATCAAAGGAAGAATGGAACTTTCAGTGTAGTATGGCTGCTGACATAATTTGGATGGTAAATGCGATTGAGAAAAAAACGATGATGCTGCTGACATCAACTGCTTGCATGGTAGTACAATGATCTGTGCATTGATAGGTTAGAAATATAGAGATACACAGACGTTTTGTGAAGGTAAAAGGATGGATCAAAGTAGTGTGAGATGGTCCAGTCATGAGAAGAGAACGAGTGATCACAGGTTGCTGAAAAGTGTATAACTGAAAGGTGTTGGAGAAAATGAGACCAGACATAGAAAGGCTTGGATAGATGAGGCAAAAGAGGTCACTAGAACCGAAGGATCCCATTATCCAGGACGCACCAGAGCGCATGCTACAGGGATGATTACGCAGTATGTGTTCAGTAGAGTTCGATGACCTGGTGATGAGATTTTGTGTAGGTTTATGAAGTACCCAATATTGTTGAAGTTATACAATTAAAAGTTCCCTACAAAAGATGAGAATTATTATTGTTGACTTCACAAACTATGCGAGTATTAGTTCTAAAGGTGTTGTGTACCAAACGTTGTACCTACTAATCTTGTTTTCGAATGGTACTTGTACCTAACCACTGTATTGTTACATAATTCTTTCCAAATCAATTTATCAAGTTTAAAAAAAATCTTATGTTGATATTCATGTTCCTATCAAAACTTTCTTTTAAAAAACTTATTAAATTATAATTCATTCACACATATAATTGGAATATAAAAATATTTACTAGCACTAATCAAACTGATAGGACGATTACCTTCTCCAATATGGACTAAAATTACACTAACAATCTTTTATGCATTTCAATAAACTTTTCAAAATTTTGAAACTGACCAATAGAAAACTTGTCCCATGATTTGCATGAAATTTAATGTACAAATACTTTGATACTAACAGGATGCTCATTACTAGGTATTTCTCAATGTACTACAGTTCTTAAATGCTCCATTAACAATCAAGATTTTGGAGTAAGCACTTTGTCTTAAATGAATGTCTATGATTATTATAAATGCATCATAAAATACCCTATGAACTTTGTGGACTGAGCTGCAAGACGTTGAGTACAGATACACACGATTAATTTCAGGAGTCAAAATAAACCATAGTTGAATTCTTTGGCTGGAGAGGAAGCAACCATAATTCATAGTCATATGCCAAGCAGTCAAACTCAAGCTTTGGAGGAGTTTTTTGACAAAAGAACATGTCCTTCCATTCCTTTAACCAATATCTCAGCTACAGAAATTGTCACAAGGACGCGATCTCGGGCACATGGTCCAGGAAGAATTAATTTATTCAAGTGTACAGTGAAATCCCCAACATAAAGGATTTTAGAACGTGTGCGCACATATTGCTTAAACTCAAGGAAAGAAGATGGAATAACTTTTATTCAAATTATATGTTTTGGCACCAGACATCACAATTCGTCATTTACATCGCACGATGCAGCTGCACTAAAATATAAACACTGCATCTTATGACTTTTTAAAATGTTTGAAATCATGAAATTAATAAACTGTCAAAATACTTATAAAAGGTAACAGAGGTTTTGACAGCTTTAACAAGGGGATTGAAATAGCCCTTCTCCATTCACTCGCTGTTTAACCCTTAAAACTTAATTACTATACATCCTGAAAAAGACCGAATACCAAAGACTTCCAACTATTGTAGCTTCTGGGCTTTTGAGAAGTTCTCGATTTTGTCTTAAAACGATTTGTGACCTTGAAAAAAGTCAAAGGTATAGACACTTCGGAAAAATGCTCTCCATATCAGGTATTTAGCTCTGTCAAAATTAGAAAAAAGTCAAACTTTGACCTTCTTTGACTTTAGACCTCGAAAAATATGTTAAAATAAAATTGTTCGGGGAAAATGATTACCCCCCCACCCCCCCATGTAATAAGTATCATCAAAATGATATAAAAGTTACACCCTTAAAATTACAATTTATAACTTCAAAATGACCTATGAACTTGGCCAAATATGTGAAGATAAGAAACCTTCTGTGAAAATAATCATCATACCTCTAGGTATCTGCCTACCAAGTTTCTTCAAAATCAAATAAAGGTAAAATGCTGCCCGCTAAAGAACTTTGCATCTGAATTAAAGATAGCTGTCAATGTAATAAAAAAAAATCCTGGAAAATACCTAAATACCCACTAAGAACGACCAAATTAAGATTCAAATAAAATTTTGACTTCCACTGGCCTGCTACCTTGAGAAATAGGGCATGGTCATTTATAAATATATATATATATATAATATATATATATATATATATATATATATACACATGTATGTATGTATGTATGTATACCTTTTAAACGCCAAGCCGGTATTTCCGAAAGTGCCTCCCGAATGCCGGCGGAGTTTGGGAGTGAGCGCCGAAGCGAAAAAAAAAAAAAAAAAAAAGTTTTTTTTTTTTTTTAAATCACAGCATTCTTAGTTTTTAAGATTAAGAGTTCATTTTTGGCTCCTTTTTTTGTCATTGCCTTAAGTTTAGTATATAACCATTAGAAATGAAAAAAAATATTATCATCATATATAAATGTTGGAATATATGACGGGGCGGAAAAAAATTTCATATATAATTGCATACAAATCGCGCTGTGAGCAAAACGGTTAAAGCTAATGAGTTAACTTTTTTTCGTTGTATTGTACACTAAATTGCGATGATTTTGGTATAAAACAAATGGTAAAACAATCAAAGCAACACAGAAAATATTATCACAAAGTGATGCATGAAATCGTAACGCACAGACGTAAAAAATTTTTTTTTTTTTCAAAAATTCAACATAAATCGAAATATTGTGCTAGAGACTTCCCGTTTATTGCAAAATGAAGGTAATTAATTGGATATTACTAGACTCTAAGAGGTTTAGCTTACAATTGCATTTTTCGACCATTTCGGTCGAGTCAAAGTTGACAGAATGTTGAGTCTTTTCTAATTATCGTGATTTATATGCAAACTTTTCAAAAATGATAAAAGCTACAACCATGAGTTATTCTTTTTGTATTCTACATGCAATTGCGCACATTTTCATATATAAAACTCTATGGAACGGCTAATATAAAATGGTGCAAAAATTACGACAAAGTGACTCAAGCATTTCTGAAATTTGTGGCCAAGTTACCGCTCGCGCAGGGAAGGAAAAAGTTTTTTTCAAAAATTCACCATAAATCAAAATATTGTGCTAGAGACTTCAATTTGTTGCAAAATGAAGGTAAATGATTGAGTATTACTAGAATGTAAGAGTCTTATCTTACAATTGCGTTTTTCGACCACTTCGGTCGAGTCAAAGTTGACCAAATGTCGAATTTTTTCCATTTATCGTGATTTAAATTGCAAATTTTTCAAAATAATAAAAGCTACAATCATGAGTTATTTTTGTTGCATTCTACATGTAATTGCACACATTTTCATATATAAAACTCTATGTAATGGCTAATATAAAATGGTGCAAAAATTACGACAAAGTGACTCAAGCATTTCTAAGATTTGCGGCCGAGATACCGCACAAGGAGGGAAAGAAAAGTTTTTTTTTTTAAATTCACCATAAATCGAAATATTGTGCTAGAGACTTTCCGTTCGTTGCAAAATGAAGGTAAATGATTGAATATTACTAGAAAGTAAGAGTCGTATCTTACAATTGCGTTTTTTGACCATTTCGGTCGAGTCAAATTTGACCAAATGTCGAATTTTTTCCATTTATCATGATTTAAATTGCAAATTTTTGAAAAATAATAAAAGCTGTAAACATGAGTTATTTTTGTTGAATTCTACATGAAATTGCGCACATTTTCATATATAAAACTCTATGTAATGGCCAATATAAAACGGTGCAAAAGTTACAACAAAGTGACTCATGCATTTCTAAGATTTGCAGCTGAGATACCGCGCACAGGGAAGGAAAAGGTTTTTTTCAAAAATTCACCATAAATCGAAATATTGTGCTAGACTTCCAATTTGTTGCAAAATGAAGGTAAATGATTGAATATTTCTAGAATGTAAGAGTCTTAGCTTACAATTGCGTTTTTTTACCATTTTGGTCGTGTCAAAGTTGACCAATTGTCGAATTTTTTCCATTTATCGTGATTTATATGCAAATTTTTTAAAAATGATAAAAACTACAACAATGAGTTATTTTTTATATATTCTAAGTGAAATTGCACACATTTTCATATATAAAACTCTATGTAACGGCTAATATAAAATGGTGCAAAAATTACAACAAAGTGACTCAAGCATTTCTGAGATTTGTGGCCGAGATACCGCGCGAGGAGGGAAGGAAAAGTTTTTTTTTCAAAAATTCACCATAAATCGAAATATTGTGCTAAAGACTTCCAATTTCTTGCAAAATGAAGGTAAATGATTGTATATTACTAGAATGTAAGAGTCAGCCTACAATTGCGTTTTTCTACCATTTCGGTTGAGTCAAAGTTGACTGAATATCGAATTTTTTCCATTTATTGTGATTTATATGCAAATCTTTCAAAATTGTAAAATCTACAACCATGTGTTATTTTTTGTTGTATTCTACATGAAATTGCGCACATTTTCAAATATAAAATTCTATATAATGGCTAATATAAAATGGTCCAAAAATTACGACAAAGTGACTCATGCATTTCTGAGATTTGCGGCCAAGTTACCGCACGCGGAGGGAAGGAAAAAGTTTTCAAAAATTCACCATAAATCGAAATATTGTGCAAGAGACTTCCAATTTGTTGCAAAATTAAGGTAAATGATTGAATATTACTAGAATGTAAGAGTATTAGCCTACAATTGCATTTTTTTACCATTTCGGTCGAGTCAAAGTTGACAGAATGTCGAATTTTTTCCATTTATCGTGATTTATATGCAAATTTTTTAAAAATGATAAAAGCTACAACCATGAGTTATTTTTTTTATATTCTACATGAAATTACGCACACTTTCATATATAAAACTCTAAGTAATGGCTAATATAAAACGGTGCAAAAATTACGACAAAGTGACTCAAGCATTTCTAAGATTTGCAGCCGAGATACTGCTTGCGGAGGGAAGGAAAAAGTTTTTTTAAAAATTCACCATAAATCGAAATATTGTGCTAGAGACTTCCAATTTGTTACAAAATGAAGGTAAATGATGGAATATCACTAGAATGTTAGATTTTTTGTTTACCAAAAAATACCAATATATATATATATATATATATATATATATATATATATATATTATAATATATATATGTATATATATATAATATATAGTATGTATATATATAATATATATGTATATATATATATGATATATGATATATATATATATATATATATATATATATATTATATAGGTATGTATATATATATATTAGATATATATATATAGATATATATATAGTATATATTCTATAGATATAGATATATATATTAGATATATATATAAATATATATATATATATATATATAGATATATATATAGATATATATATATATATTATCTATATAGATATATATATATATAGATATATATATAGATATATATATATATAGAATATATATATCATATAAGATTATATCTATATATATTAGATATATCTATATATGTATATATATAGATCTCTATATATATATATATATATATATATATATATATATATATAATATATCTATATATATATATATATATATATATATATATGATATATATATATTATTAAATATTATATATATATATATATATATATATAATATATATATATCATAAATATATATATAGAAATATATATATATATACTATCCTATATAAATATATATATCTATATATATATACATAATATATCTATATATATATAATATATATAGATATAGATATAGATATATATATATATATATATATATATATATATATATTCTTATAATGTAAGTTTGGAATGCAATTATAATTGTGGTTATATGATTAATTCACATCAGAACTTGTGTATCATGGTATGAAATGTTTATTTCTGTGTTCAGATTTCCCAAATTTAAAGATAACATGCCTTAAGTGATCCATTTTTCATTTTGAAGTACGTAAGACACACAGAGAGTGAAAGCTCATAAGCCTTTGGCAAGAGAGTCGTATTCCCACTTTGAAAATGTCTTAGCTAGGTGATTTCTTTATCGGCGCAAAACAAGCGTAAGACCCCCCAAGCCGCAATGTTATCCAGCCCCTTGTAAATAGATTAGGTAAGCGTATTTTTTCTTATCGCGGTCGAGCCTGTGAATGGAACAAGAGAGCCTTATTCATAGCCTTATGTGAGCGCAGTCAAAGAGGCATTGTATTAGCCATTCCTATAGAGATGACGTAATATGTTTTCACCTTCGACTATAGACTAATAGCATATACGCTTATGGATGAGAGAACTTTCATTCTTTCGCTTTGAGACAGAGCGGCGTGCGTTATAGTCTCTCTCTCTCTCTCTAAAAATCTCTCTCTCTCTCGCTCGCTCGCGAGGCTGTCTCAGTCACTTAACGTAACGAGCTGGTCACTCATTTTTATATAATTCTTAGTAATATATGTGTTGTTTGTGGAATCTGAACATAGTTTTGTATCTATTGGTTTTTGTGAAGGCGCCAAGAAAATAGTGAAAAAGTGTAAAATTGTAACAGGCCTTTTGATTGACGCTGCAGCTGTGTATAAGGTATTTTTACAAATGTTGTGAAGTGCACTTCAACGTTTTATTATTTCTAAACATTTATCTTTTGCTTTATTCTTTTCACATATTCCATTTTGTTATATGCTTAATGATTGTACTGTCAATGCTTTAATTGTTTTCATATTATGCATTATGTTTTTCTGCATTGTCTTTATTTTGTTTAATTAGTTTGAATAGTATTCTATTGTGTACATTTTGAATCTTACACTTGTGAATTAACTTGCATTTAATTAAATTTAATTTCAAATTTAATTATTGCTTTATGATTTATTTTAATTAATTTTCTTGATAAACTTTGAATTTTGCTTAATAATTATTTCAAGAATTAATTAAACTTTTGTTTTCAAGTAATAACAATTTCCCTGAGATTGTGAATTTCACTTATAAATTTTGAATTTAGAAATAAATTTTTGTATTTAAGATTTATATGAGAATTTCATTGAACCACCATGATATTTAGTTTGTCTAGGTAGAAATATAGAGTGATAATTGTGACGTTTCCCACAAATAAAACAGAATCAGGGAAATACTTAAATTTGAATTTGCACGAGTGATGCCCTTTAATTAAGATTACCTCACACATATTTTAATGAACTTTGATTGTTTTCTTGACTGTTCAGTTAGAAAAAAGGGATCACTCTTACCTTTAGAGTATTCAGTCGTTCATGTATTTGTGATGAAGGGTCAGATGTCTGTCTGTAGTGAGGTAAGTAACAACCAGGTACTTGAATGAACTGTGCCCTAAGTACAAAGGGTGTCCCAGACCCAGGAATAAACGGGTCTCTTGTATTAGAAAGTACAAATGGTAAGTGTAGTAACCAGATACTTGGCAATTTGGGTTAACAAATATTAATGGTGTCCAGACACAGATCTTTGACTATTTCATGCACCAAGTATTAATGGTATCCAGAACCAGATACTCTGCGCCACTTCAGCACCAAGTATTGATGGTGCCCAGACCCGGGATATTTGGCACTTTATGTACCAAGTGTCAATGAGCCCCAGAAACCAGGGAGGAAAACAAATCGCATTATCACTCTAGCTTATACTGGTGGTGTTAGGAATATATTTTGTTAGAAGAGTGACCATATATTTGTTTTTGCATTTTATTGTAAGAATTGTATTTGAGAAAAATGGCTCCATTCGATACTCAGGAATTTTTAGCAGCCCCTTCCATCCAAGTGTTGTCTGAAACTACTCTGACTAAGGCACAGTGGAGTGCTCTAGCAGAAGCATGTGGTTGTCATGTGTTTAATAGCATGATAAAAGCACAAATTAAATGCATTGCCATGCAAGCATTGATAGACTCTGGTAGAATAACTGATGATGATGAGTTAGAACTAGCTCAAGCGTTGTTGAATGTAGCACAGGCTGATCTTATAAATAAGCAAGTAGAAAAGAAAGAGAAAAGTGATGCAGAATTGGAACTCAGACGCATAGAAGCAGAAGAAAGTTTGATTAAGCTGAAAATGCAGGCTGAAAGAGAGAGAATAGACAGGGAAAAACAAGACAGAAGAGAAAGAGAAGAAGAAAAAGCTGCAGAAGATGAAAGGCAAAGGATAAAAGAGGAAAGAGAAATTGCAAGACATGAAAGGGAGATGGAATTGATAAGAGCTAGATCCACATTACCTTCAACACCGTCTAACCCTAACCATGGTAATCAAGACCCTGCATTTGATGTAGTAAGAGTGCAGAAGTTAATCCCTAAGTTTACTGAAGAGGCTCCAGATGAGTTCTTAGATCACTTGGGGAAAGTGGCTTCAGGTATGGGATGGCCAGAAGATAAATGGTCAGTTTTGCTACAAAGTGTCTTGATTGGTAAAGGGAGGAGTGCTTATCTAGCCTTAACAGCTGATCAGTGTAAATACTATAAGGTGCTCAAACATAATGTGCTACAAGTATACCAGTTGACCCCAGAGTACTACAATGAAAGATTCAGAAACTTAAGAAAGGATGAAAAAGTAACTTTCTTGGATTATGCTTATAAAGTGAGAAGGTGTTTTAAAAGATGGTTGGAGGCAGCTAAAGTTACAACTTTTGAAGAGTTAGAAGAGTTAGTTGTTTTAGAGCAATATTTTAAAGGTATTCCTGAACATATAAGAGCCTATTTGAGAGAGAGAGAGGTTAAAAACCTTGACAAAGCTGCTACACTGAGTGAGGACTACAATATAATTAGTAGCAGGCGTAATTATAATGTCAAGTACCAGAATCAACCACGCCCAGGTTTTAAGTCTCATCCAGGTTTCAGGAACAATCCTATAAGTGGGAAACCTACAAGTAATAATATTCCTCAGCAAACTAATGTGAAATCCTCATCTAATTTTGCAAGACAGTTGCAAAAGCCTAATGTTGTCTGCTTCAAGTGTGGAAGAGCAGGACACTTCAGTCAGGAGTGTTATTGGAATTATCAACAGTCCAAGCCTGTTGGTCAAATAGTAAGAGGTGACCAGGTCAAACAGACTGTTAATAACAATGTGGGGAGGAATCCGACTACAGGGAGGACTGAAACTAAACAAGCTGAATGTTTAGCAACCAGTGGAAATGTAACTTCAAGCAATGAGTGGCTGAACAGTTTGGAGGCTTTTAAGCCATATATCTATGAGGGTACACTGGCAACTCAGGAAGAGAGTGTGCAGGTACCAGTCAAGATTTTACGTGATACAGGGAGCAACCATAGTGTGGTGTTACGTGGTGGTCACCCAATGTTGGAGAAGAATCTCACTGGAGATTCAGTTATTTTGAAGGGTATAGGAGGAGAGGAAGTAACTCCTATATGCCGCTTACACCTGTCCTGTGAATTAGTGACAGGGAGTGTTGATTTTGCTGTAAAGGACTCACTGGCTGTGGAAGGTGTACATGTTCTGTTGGGTAATGAAGTTGGTGGTGTTCCATTTGTTCCTTGTCCTGTAGTGACAGACAAACCGTTGAGGATTAGTCCTACGGTAGAGTTGGAGAAGAAAAACCCCCACCTGTTCCCTAGTTGTGTAACTACCAGAAGTATGAGGAGAATTACGACTGTTGGTGAAGAAACTGAGGATTTGCATGCCCAAGATGGATCAAGTGAAGGATCTTTGAACTTAGAACAATTGTTCCAGGGGAGTGATGCCTCCCGTGGAGCTGACCGAGAAAGGATTTCCCAAGAAAATGAAGAATCTCTTGTTCCTGAAGAGACTCCGAGTAGTCAAGGTGTTCCTGAAGATAGTAGTAAAACTGCAGTAGCTGAGGTAGCAGGTATTGATGGTTCAACTATTGAAGTTGGACAGGTAACAAGAGAGAAGCTAATGGACTTGCAGAAGAGGGATGCATCGTTAGCTGATTTGTTCTTCAGAGTTGTTGATCAGGAAGAGATGCAACAAACTCCTACCTGTTATTATCTGAAGGAAGGTTTGCTGATGAGGAAATATAAACCTTCAGATATACCCGGAAACGCTGAATGGGGCGAATATCATCAGATTTTGATTCCATGGCCATTGAGAAAGCAAGTGGTAGCAGTGGCTCATGAATCTGGACATATGGGAGTCAGGAAGACTGTGGAGAAGATCATGAGATATTTTTTCTGGCCTGGACTTCATAAAGATGTTAGCAGGTTCTGTCAAGAGTGTCATACCTGCCAGATAGCTGGAAAACCTAATGAAACCATTCAGAAAGCCCCCCATCAACCTATAGAAGTTAGAGGAGAACCCTTTAACAAGGTGATTATAGATATGGTTGGACCGCTTCCGAAGACGAAGAAAGGAAATTAATATCTGTTGACATTAATGTGTCCTGTTACCAGATATCCTGAAGCGATCCCTGTTAGAAACATATCTGCCAAGATAGTTGCTGAGAAACTAGTGGAGTTTTTCTCAAAGTTTGGTATACCAGAAATTGTACAAAGTGATAGAGGAACGAACTTTACTTCCAAGTTATTCCAGGATGTGATGAACTTATTAGGGGTGGAACAACAGTTATCAACCGCTTATCATCCAGAAACTCAAGGTGCCTTGGAAAGGTTCCACCAGACATTGAAAAGTATGCTGACAAAGTATTGTTCTCAGTCAGGAAGAGAATGGGATGTTGGTTTACCCTTAATGTTATTTGAAGTTAGGAATGCTTATCAAGAAAGCATGGGATGTTCACCTAATGAGATGATTTTTGGAAGAGAAGTGAGAGGACCTTTGAAAATTCTTGCAGAAAATTGGGTAGAAAATAAAGAGTAAATCCAAGGAGAGTATGTGAAGAACTTAAGGAAAAGGTTGGAAGAGATTAGAAAATTCACTTTAGAAAATCTGAAAATGAGTCAAGAGAAAATGAAAAGGAACTATGACAGAAAGACTAAGCTAAGAAGTTTTAGTGTTGGTCAACAAGTGTTAGTGTTTCTGCCAGTCAAGAGATTTCCCCTTACAAATAAATTTCAAGGTCCCTACAGGATAATTGAGAAGTTAAGTGATAGAACTTATGTGATTGAAACACCAGAAAGAAGAAAACGACAGAGGAAGATACATGTTAACCTTTTGAAACCTTACTTCTCAGAAACTAGAACTGGAACTGTGTCAATAATACAGACACCTTCATCTACAAAAGACGATGATGGCTATGAATTGGGAACTGAAAGCAAGATGAATAATTCTTCAATTTTGGAAAATTTGGAGGATAAACTGAAACATCTTAATGTTGAACAAGGTGAGGAATTGAGTGAAGTGATTAGAAGCTTCACAGAGATTTTTACAAATGTACCCAGACGTACTAATCTGACAAAACATGAAATCAAGATCAAAGAGGATGGAAAATCTTTCAAACAAAGAGCTTATCGCCTATCACCTTATCATCGAGATGTTCTGAAGAAAGAAGTTCAGTATTTGCTGCAACATGGATTATCAGAACCCAGTTCAAGTCACTTCAGTTCTCCATGTGTGTTAGTGAAGAAACCTGATGGCTCCTTTAGGATGTGTACTGATTATAGGAAACTGAATTCCATTAGTGTGGCTGACAATTATCCCTTGCCTCTTATAGATCAGTTACTTGATAATATTGGGCAAGCCAAGTTTGTTTCCAAGATAGAATTATTGAAGGGATATTATCAGATACCCTTAGATGAAAATGCTAAGCTGCTGTCAGCTTTTATTACTCCTTTTGGATTGTATCAGTATACTGTATTGCCATTTGGTCTGATGAATGCGCCGGCCACATTTCAACGAGTGATGGATCAACTGCTAGGATCTATAGAAGGAGTAGGTGTATACCTTGATGACATAGTCATTTATTCTACAACGCGGGAAGAACATCTGCAGATCCTGAAGAAAGTTTTCAAGAAACTACAAGAGGCAGGACTAACAGTCAACCTAGAGAAGAGTGAGTTTGGGAAGGCGACTGTTCAGTACCTTGGGTTTGAAGTTGGAAAAGGCCTTCTCGCTCCGGTGAATGCTAATGTGGAAGGTATCCGTAAGGCTACCCCCCCTACTACTAGGAAGCAACTACAAAGATTTTTGGGCATGGCTGGATTCTATCGTCGTTTCTGTCCAAATTTCTCAGCCGTAGTAGCTCCCTTGACAGACTTAACTAGTCCCAAAGCTAAGTTTGTTTGGACTCCAGAATGTCAAGAATCCTTTGAGAAGGTAAAAGCCATTTTAACTTCAAGACCCGTGCTTCAAGCTCCAGACTTTAATAAGAAATTTGTGATACAAGTTGATGCCTCTGATTGCGGAATTGGAGCTGTTCTACTTCAAGAAGATGAAAATAACCTTCTACACCCTGTGTGTTTCCTGTCTTCGAAACTGAAAAAGCATCAGAAAAACTATGCAACTATTGAAAAGGAAACTCTAGCCTTAATCACAGCATTGAAAAAGTTTGAAGTGTATGTGAACAGACCTAGGAATGAAGAAGTGTTAGTGTTGTCTGATCACAATCCACTGTCATTCATACAGCGGATGAAAAACCATAATCAAAGACTGACCAGGTGGTCTTTGTGCTTGCAACAGTATAATATAAAGGTTGAGCACATATCTGGTAAGAACAATGTAGTTGGCGATTATTTATCCCGTTGTGAATCGTTGGATTCAACCCCGGAATAACTAATCTCTTGGGGGGAGGAATCTTATAACGTAAGTTTGGAATGCAATTATAATTGTGGTAATATGATTAATTCACATCAGAACTTGTGTATCATGGTATGAAATGTTTATTTCTGTGTTCAGATTTCCCAAATTTAAAGATAACATGCCTTGAGTGATCCATTTTTCATTTTGAAGTACGTAAGACACACAGAGAGTGAAAGCTCATAAGCCTTTGGCAAGGGAGTCGTATTCCAACTTTGAGAATGTCTTAGCTAGGTGATTTCTTTATCGGCGCAAAACAAGCGTAAGACCCCCAAGCCGCAATGTTATCCAGCCCCTTGTAAATAGATTAGGTAAGCGTATTTTTTCTTATCGCGGTCGAGCCTGTGAATAGAACAAAAGAGCCTTATTCATAGCCTTATGTGAGCGCAGTCAAAGAGGCATTGTATTAGCCATTCTTATAGAGATGACGTAATATGTTTTCACCTTCGACTATAGACTAATAGCATATACGCTTATGGATGAGAGAACATTCATTCTTTCGCTTTGAGACAGAGCGGCATGCGTTATAGTCTCTCTCTCTCTCTCTAAAAATCTCTCTCTCTCTCGCTCGCTCGCGAGGCTGTCTCAGTCACTTAACGTAACGAGCTGGTCACTCATTTTTATATAATTCTTAGTAATATATGTGTTGTTTGTGGAATCTGAACATAGTTTTGTATCTATTGAATTTTGTGAAGGCGCCAAGAAAATAGTGAAAAAGTGTAAAATTGTAACAGGCCTTTTGATTGACGCTGCAGCTGTGTATAAGGTATTTTTACAAATGTTGTGAAGTGCACTTCAACGTTTTATTATTTCTAAACATTTATCTTTTGCTTTGTTCTTTTCACATATTCCATTTTTTTATATGCTTAATGATTGTACTGTCAATGCTTTAATTGTTTTCATATTATGCATTACGTTTTTCTGCATTGTCTTTATTTTGTTTAATTAGTTTGAATAGTATTCTATTGTGTACACTTTTGAATTAACTTGCATTTAATTAAATTTAATTTCAAATTTAATTATTTCTTTATGATTTAATTTAATTAATTTTCTTGATAAACTTTGATTGAATTTTGCTTAATAATTAATTCAAGAATTAATTAAACTTTTGTTTTCAAGTAATAACAATTTCCCTGAGATTGTGAATTTCACTTATAAATTTTGAATTTAGAAATAAATTTTTGTATTTAAGATTTATATGAGAATTTCATTGAACCACCAACATGATATTTTGTTTGTCTAGGTAGAAATATAGAGTGATAATTGTGACGTTTCCCACAAATAAAACAGAATCAGGGAAATACTTAAATTTGAATTTGCACGAGTGATGCCCTTTAATTAAGATTACCTCACACATATTTTAATGAACTTAGACTGATTGTTTTCTTGACTGTTCAGTTAGAAAAAAGGGATCACTCTTACCTTTAGAGTATTCAGTCGTTCAGTATTTGTGATGAAGGGTCAGATGTCTGTCTGTAGTGAGGTAAGTAACAACCAGGTACTTGAATGAACTGTGCCCTAAGTACAAAGGGTGTCCCAGACCCAGGAATAAACGGGTCTCTTGTATTAGAAAGTACAAATGGTAAGTGTAGTAACCAGATACTTGGCAATTTGGGTTAACAAATATTAATGGTGTCCAGACACAGATCTTTGACTATTTCATGCACCAAGTATTAATGGTAGCCAGAACCAGATACTCTGCGCCACATCGTCAATATAATAATATTATTATAATACATAATATATATATATATATATAGTATTATATATAGATATATATATATATCATAATATATATATATTAATATATATATATATATATATATATATGTAATATGTTATGTAATTATAGTATATTCATTATATATTTATATATATAGATAATAGATATATTATATATATATAGCTACATTACAAAAAAAACTTTTGTTTTGGCAGAAAACTAAATAATATACAAAACACCAATACAGATATATGAAAACTTGTAATAAATATAAAACTAAATATAAAATCAATGCAGAATACTCACTCGTAATCCTGACTCTTTGTTCTATTCTTGTTTTGTCCCTCCTCCATTAAAGTCTTGCATTTTTTCCTCTCAACATGATGAGGTACAGGAGGAGGAGGGAGACGAGCGCCGTTACTACTAACGGGCCGCCGCCCCTCGGCAGTCTGTTGCGCCCTCCATTGTCCCTTGGGCAGGCGCACTCCAATATATGACCACAGTGTGGTACTTGCAGTCACACTCCCCGATCCTGCAAAGTGCTATATTGCAGGCACGACAGACGTACTGGGTGTCTCTCCTTCTGCCATTCATATGGCACCCCCGGCACTGTTTCTGCCTGTGCCCTTGTAGGAGGTCCAATGTGTGATCCCCTGGCTGCAGCCGACACACAGGGTCCAGTATCCAACGGGAAGTCGGAATCTGAGCGCGGGTGGGATCATCAAGGGCGGTGGAAGCAGGGGCTTTGGCAGCAGCAGGCGTGGCAGCAGCAGGCGTGGCAGCAGCAGGGGTGGCGGCAGCAGCGGCAGGAGCAGGACGACCGAGGTTGGCCCTCCTAACATCTGCCCTTTCCTCTAGGGGCAGATCTGGAGCTTGGGGCTGGGGGGCGGTGATGGAAGGCCACTCATCAGGATTAAAGTTTATGAGGGCATTCCTGGCCACCTCGAGAAACTGGATGTGGGACAACCTCCAGAGATCTGAATTGTACCCACAGTAGAGGATGTAGGCATTCTGGAGGGCCAACTGAAGTATGTATTTGAGGAGCTTCTGTGTCCACCTCCTGGTTCTCCTGGCGAAGGGATAATACTGGATGAGTTGATCAAAGAGATCAACTCCTCCCATGTGACTATTGTTGTGCCCAATGACGGTAGGCCGCTCGACAAGAAACTCCTCATACATAATTCGGCCCTGCCGACGTGTCTTCTTCCGCTGAACGACCTCTTCTTGGATGGGCTCATGACTCGCCGTAATCATGGGGATGAGTCGGACCCCCTTCCAACAGATGATGAAGACATCTCCCTTCTGCCGCCACTCTGTCTCTCCTCTTGCCAGATGTTGCAGCTGGCTAGCATACCTCTTGAAGACATTCAGGGCCCCACGCACCAACCAAAGGGTACCACTGACGTGCACACCTGCTTCATACAGTTCCTGGGCCAGGGATACAGAGTTATAATAATTATCCATAAACAGGTGGTATCCCTGGTTACAGAAACGATCCACAAGACCAAAGACAGTGTCACGCAGCGTGGAGAAGACCCCGGAATACACCGAGAAGACGCCCTTTGTAAGGCATCATCCCCTCATTCAAAGAAATGTTCTTACCAGGAACCACGAGAAACTGGCACCGTTCACGAATGTAATCCAACACTGGGCGGACTAACATGAGGCGGTCGGGGTTATTCCAGGGTATGGCCCTTCGGTTGAAAGCATTGAAATACCTGTCCAACGCCAGGAAACTATCACAGGCCATAATGCCGGGCACATTGGGGATACTTAAAAAAAAATTCTGCCTCCAATATTGCCTGACGTTGGCAGCAGGCATCATTCCAAAAAAATGTGGAGCCCCAAAAATTGTGTCATGTCCGTGAGGTTGCAACCCTGCCAGCGATACGACAACGTCATCCGCAGTTCGTCACGGCAGTACCGAGCGTAGTCCGTCGTCTCTGCTACCAGGTGTTCTACCAATTCCCACGTCAGGAGCAGCTGAATGAACCCCAGAGCAGTGAGAGGAGCAGGTACGGTGAGTCCAGGTGCTGCCGTGAATGGGTGCATGTTAGGTGAGGTGGGGTCCTTCGACCACCCTTCGTCACTTTCAGGCGTACGGCCTTCACCTAGGCTGGCACGATGTTGCAACCTTCTACGGGCACATGCAAGTGCATGCGCACCTGCTCGGGCACGGTTTTGCACTCATACCCCCCTCCCCGGCCCATCTCCCTCGCTTTCGCCCTCGCTCTCTGTTTTGTCCCCAACAACAAAACTCGACAACTCCTCCTCCTCCTCCCCAGACTCCCCCTCATATGCACTAAAACCACTAAATTCAAGCTCACTTGGGGGCAAATATTCATCATCACTTACATCGGGAGTGATGTCCTCGTCACTAGATGACCAACTGCCATCAAAATGAGGACTTACGACCTGCTCTCGATCGAGCTCCAACAAGTATTCGTCAATGCCCTTTTGTTGGAGGCCTCCCAAATGTCTACAAATGCCCCTCAAGACACCCCAATGCTTTCTAGGGGTTGTAAAAGGCACACGATGTAGTTCTCTGACACTTTCGGCCACACGAGGCTGCATAACACCACGGCGTTGGGAAGCTGGGCCATCTTGGGTGCTTGGTCCCTCTCCAGCATTCAAGTCCAAAACACGCCTCACACGATCCCGACTAAAAGGCAAAACGTGCCTTTCGCGCTCCAGACGACGTTGGGACATCTCTATGTATGTCTTGTATCACCACAAATACTTAAACACACGTAAAAGTTCGTCAAAACACGAATGCGTCAAGAGATCGCTCTCGGACGACGCATCGCTGATGCTTGCTGGTGCGAGAAGAACGCAATTCACGCATGCGCAGCTGGGTAATACTTGTAAACAAAACAACAGCTTGATCCGTGAACTCCCAGCATCCCTCAAGGCGCGTGATTTAAAATTTTTTGCCAAGTATGCCTATAACTATTTTTCCGTGAATATTTAAAAAAACTTTTTTAGTTGACGTATCGTACGTCAATCAAGCACCCGACAGATAATTTTAGTCAATGTATAAATACGTCCAATCGGCGTTTAAGGGATACACAACCACAGGAAGCTGGTAGATGCTATGAATTCGATCAACATCAGAAATGGGAGAACAGACAAGATAAAATCCAATGTCTTTATTACAATCGCCGACGTTTCTGGGCCACAATTGTCCCATTTTCAAGGCTAAAAAGACAAAACGAAATGATAAACATTAAATTATTCAGACAAAAATAAAATAAAAAATTAGAAGTTGTCAAAAAATTAAAATTAATAATTAAAAACTGAAATAAAGAAGAAAAGGTACACCTATTTATCAAGCAGAAAGAAAGCAGAGTGCCAACGAAGGGCATCTTGGGGTTCCAGGAACGCTCTCGACAGGTACAGAGGCGTGGCAGAGGGCTGGGAGTTTAAATGAGGAGCAATTTGTTGGAAAACAATGATTCAAGAATCGTCAGAAATTGATGGCTCTAGGCTCCACCCATCATCTCAAAATCATCAATCATATTTGATATCACTCTTACACTTATAAAAATGACCTGAACGCTACAGAATTCAGGGTACGATAGTTCAACCCCTGTCCAGTAACTAACACCACGATGAGAATCTATTCTCACCTTCAGCAACCTCCGTCTGCAACCGACATAATCCCGAGGTCACATCTGGGGCAAGTGAATTTCTATATTACACCGGAGTTCGTTAGAGGGCTTAGCTTTTCTTTACATTTAAATAGAGAGCCATTCATTAAAAGGCTTCTTGGTATTAGTTTTACATTAACAGCCAGAATATGGCGACTGATGATTTTGTATAAAACTTCATAAAAAGACTTTATGTATTAGTGGAAGACTGACAAAAAAAAAAAAAAAAAAAGGCATTTTTGGAACAATAGGTACAGCGAACTTAGGGACGAGAAGGCTGTTTAAAAATTTGTAATAAAGACATTTGATTTCGATCTGTCTGTCCTTCTCTCACTTCTTAAACACACAAAGAAACAAGATAGCTCCCTTCTCTTACTCTCTCCAACCATCACTGTCTCTTCCCCTCTTTCTTCTCACTATTACCAACTATTATACTCATACGCAAAAAAGATGAATAAAAGAAGAATAGAAATAGGCCCTCTAAGAATTGAAGGGAGATTAACGAATGAAAAAAATGAAATTTGCAACATAATGGCAGAACGATATAAGAGAGAATTCACCCCTAGAATAGATAATGAAGATAATGATATAGAAGTAAGGGATGAAAATAGTGAATATTTAGCTGACATAGATATTAATGAAGCTGATATTATGCAGGCTATTAATGAAATTAAAAATGGAGCTGCAGCAGGGCCTGATGGAGTTCCTGCTATTTTGTTAAAGAAAGTAGTTCATTCTATCGCAAAGCCACTTGCAATATTATTAAGACAAAGTGTAGATACAGGCACGATTTATGATGAGCACAAATTAGCATATATTACCCCTACATTCAAAAGTGGATCAAGACTAGAGGCAAGTAATTATAGGCCTGTGAGTCTAACATCACATATTATGAAAGTGCATGAAAGGGTAATGAAGAAAAATATTATGAAAAATTTAATAAAAAATAATCTGTTTAATATAGGACTACATGGTTTCGTACCCGGAAAAAGTACACAAACCCAACTGTTAGTCCACCGTGAAAACATATACAAAAATATGAAAAGCGGAAATGAAACAGATGTGGTTTATCTAGACTTTGCAAAAGCTTTTGACAAGGTAGACCATAATATATTAGCGAAGAAAATTAGAAAACATAATATAGTGGATAAAGTAGGAAGATGGTTAAATGAATTTTTACACAACAGAAAACAGATAGTTATTGCAAATGATGAGAAATCGGATGAAGCTAGGGTAATTTCCGGTGTGCCACAATGTACGGTGTTAGCTGCATTACTGTTTGTTATTATGATCGCAGGCATAGACAGTAATGTTAAGGACTCGGTAGTGAGTAGCTTCGCCGATGACACAAGAATAAGTAGAGAAATTACTTGTGATGATAGGAACGCGCTACAAAGAGACCTTTACAAAGTATATGATTGGGCAGAGGTAAATAGGATGGTATTTAACTCTGATAAATTTGAATCAATAAACTATGGAGACAGAGAAGGAAAGCTATATGCATATAGGGGACCTAATAATGAGACAATCACAAATAAGGAAGCAGTTAAAGACCTTGGTGTGATGATGAATAGGAACATGTTATGCAACGATCAAATAGCAATTCTATTGGCAAAATGTAAAGCAAAAATGGGAATGTTGTTACTGCATTTCAAAACAAGAAAAGCTGAACACATGATTATGCTTTATAAAACATATGTTCGTAGTCTACTTGAATATTGCAATATGATATGGTACCCACACTATCAAAAGGATATTGCACAAATAGAGAGTGTACAAAGGTCCTTTACAGCTAGAATAGAAGAAGTTAAGGACCTTGACTACTGGGAAAGACTACAATCCTTAAAATTATATGGTCTAGAAAGGAGAAGAGAACGCTGCATGATAATTCAGGCATGGAAACAGATAGAAGGAATGGCAGAAAACATCATGGAGCTAAAAATATCAGAAAGAGCAAGCAGAGGTAGATTAATAGTGCCCAAAACTATACCAGGAAAAATAAGGAAAGCACACAGGACATTAATCCACTACGCACCAGCATCAATAATGCAGCGTCTATTCAATGTGTTGCCAGCTCATCTGAGGAATATAACAGGAGTGATCGTAGATGTGTTTAAGAATAACCTCGACAAATATCTAAACTGCATCCCAGACCATCCAAGATTGGAAGATGCAAAATATACAGGAAGATGTAATAGCAACTCTCTGGTAGACATTAGAGGTGCCTCATACTCAGGGACCTGGGGCAACCCGAACAAGATGTAAGGTCTGTAAGGTAAGGTAAGGTAAGGTCTCTCTCTCTCTCTTCCCAAACAATGATTCTTCTCTCTCTCTCTGTCTGTCTCCCTCTCTCACTCACTTTTTCCATCTTTCTCCTACCTAACAACCCCTGTACTCTCTCTTCCTCTCCCTCTTGCTCCTTTCTCTTACTCTCTCTTTCTCTCTCCAACAATCACTGTCTCTTTCCCTCTTCTTCTCACTAATACCAACTCTCTCTCTCTCTTCTCTGTCTCTGTCTTTTTTCCTCTTTCTTCTCTCCAACACCCCGTCTACTCTCTCTCACTTCCTCTCCCTCTCATTCTCTCTCTGTCAACCCTCTTTGATGTCATTGATGTTTACCCTATAGTATTCTTTTCTAAAAGATAAGTCATATGTATATAGAAATTATGTATGATAAATTCGTAAAGTAACTATGTCTAGAGGTATAACCAGCCCCGTTTCTTGGGCAGAACCAGCTCTGTTTCAGGGAGTCCCTTCTCACCCACAACCCCCTTCAGAGGGTGGGAGGTAGGATGAAATCTCATTACAAAAACACGCGCGTATTCGAATGTAATGTTGTGTCAAAATTTGAAAGCAATCGGTGAAGAACTTTTGGACCGTTGCTGTGGTTCAGTCTGGTTAAATGAAAAAGCAAGAAAAAAGAAAGCTCCTTTCTCTTACACTCTCTTTCTCCCTCCAACCATCACTTTCTCTTTCCATCTTTCTTCTCATGAATACCACCCGCCCCCATCTCTCTCTCTCTCTCTCTCTCTCTCTCTCTCTCTTCCTGTCCCTCTCGCTCCTTTCTCGTACTCTCTCTTTCTCTATCCAACAATCACTATCTCGTTCCCTCTTTCTTCTCACTAATACCAACTCTCTCTCTCTCTCTCTCTCTCTCTCTCTCCTCCAAAACACCCGCTCTTCTCTTTCTCTCTCTCTCTCTCTCTCTCTGTCTTTCTTCCTTTTCCTTCTCCCTTACACCCCGTCAAAACTCTCTCTCACTTCCTCTGATTTTCATTCTTTCTCTATCATCCCCCTCCCCAAACTCCACCCTCTTTGATGTCTTTGATGTTTACCTTATAGTATTCCTTTCCAAATGATAAGTCATATGTATACAGAAATTATGTATGATAAATTTGTACAGTAACTAAATCTACGGGCATAACCAGCCCCGTTCCACGGACAGAACCAGCTGCGTTTCAGGGAATCCCTTCTCACCCCCACCCCCTTCGGAGGGGGGAGGTAGGATGAAACCCCATTATAAACACACGCATGTATTCGAAAGCAATGTTGTGTCAAAATTTCAAAGCAATCGGTGAAGAACTTTCGGAGATAGAAGATTTTGCACACACACACACATACACATATATCATATATATATATTATTGTTTATTGACCCCCTCGTCTACCCAGCAGTCATTTAAATTATTCAGTTGTTAGAAGAGCAGCCATTTTTTCTCCTAATCAGCTGACTTTAGGCGGAAAACACAAAGCAGGCCAGAGATCGTCATTTTCCGTTAGTAGTGGGGGGGGGGGGGGGGGGGGGGGGGGGGGGGGGGGGGGATAAGGACTCCTTTAAGCCTTAGGGACGAATCCCAAAAGGAAGTGTGTAGTTAGCTAGGTACTTCTTAGGCTTACTCTCAAGATCTTTTATCCTGTGAACCTCTTGCTGGCGATATGCTCTGTTCCCAGGATGGCCTGCCAACAGGGGGGGAAGAGCTGGCCCCCAACAACCAAGCTTTGCGCCCAACGACGCTCTCAGTCCAGCACAGACCTTGACCCAGATCAGACGTCCAAGCCAGCCTGCCCATAGGCCTACAAAGGGGCCTATGGGCATCCAGGTACATCTTGAGTTACAGCCATATTGCCAGTTCTTTTCCTCCGAGTCAAGTAAACTCTTCCACATTTTCCAATTCAAACTCCTAATTCTCAAATGGGCATCCCTTTGTTCATTTCCCTGCCTTGTGGCCGCATGCCACCTTTTGTGATAGTCCCAGACAAACAAAATCTTCATTGAATATTTCATTTAAACACTAGAGTTCCTCCCCAGTGTGTGTTAAACAAAAGTGACTGCCTTTGTAGCTGATATATAGTGCAAGAAGTCCTTATTATCAAGATACCTATTGTCAATTTTGGAAATCTGCATTGAATTAGATTTGATTGTGGTCAGTTTTTCCATATTGTGAGAGATAGGAGCAATCCAGACATTATACAGCGCTCAGCCCACGTGGCTCTATGCCCTGCCTTTATCCCAGGCCAGTCCATGTACTTTTGTAAATAAATGTAATGTAAATTACTCAGCTGAGTTTCCTGGCGACCTACCAGAACCAAATCAATCCTTTTTATAGTTATCTAAGGTAAGTCAGAAGCCCTCTATTTTCCATTTTTTCCCTCTAATATTTCCTTCATTTACGATTGAGGTCCACAAGGCCGTGCCCCAATACATAAGAGTGGCAGACCTTAACCGAGGATCGAACCCCAGGCCTGTTTAAAAGCTTGTAAATCGCATTATCCCCTTAAAAACGTAAACTGTAAATGACTTTTAGAAAGCGTAAATCGAACGAAAGCATTCATACATGAGCAGGAGACACACAGACTCACGGTAAGGCATATCATTCATTTAATATGATTATTCTTATAACCACTGTTAGCTTAAGGTACGTTAAGGAGTTATTTTAGAAGTGTTTAAATAACTATTTCTCTAAGTAAGAGGTATTAGTGTGTAACAGCAAAAGCGCCTAAGAGTTTGTATCAGCCTGTCTGCACGACACGTGTGGGGAAGATAGATGCCAGAAAGTACTAGTTAAAACTAGGAAGTGCTTTGCCAGGGTTTATTGCTGTATTAGCAAGCCTAGCTAGTTAGGAGTGTTCTACTAAAAGTTACGTGAAAAGAAGGGTACAATTCTTTTGTCAAGTGTTGGTAACCACAGTGCTCTCTTAGCTCAGAGCGCATGCGCGGCCAGTCCTGGCTGCCAGCCAAACTTCGTTCACACAAAGCAAAGCATTCATCACCTAAAGCGTTATCTCAACAAATTAAGCCGAATAACGTAAATCTTGGTGCTTTAACGTCAATAATATCAACCTTCATGCTAGTATCTATCATTCTGCCAGAAAATTTCATGTTGTTTTCCTTTCAATAACAAATTAGCATTTTGTTGTAAATCGCTCTCACTTTTACACAAGTGATCAGCTGATTTGCCATCGCATGTAGCAGCCTGGCTCGGTCTGCTCACCTCCCGCACGTTACACTTAGCATCGCTCACTCGCTCGCTAAACGAAAGTTAGCATTTCACTTCGTACTTAACATAACCTTTTCATTTACAAATGTTTTGCTAACATTTTTTTAACATCCTTACCGTCATTTCACTTGTCACAGGGAGCTAGTTACCTTCTGTAAGGTAAATATAAATCTTAAACGTAAATTAACTTAAAAGAATTGTTAACGTAAACGCGTCATTGTAAATCACATTTTAGTGCAAGCCGCTACCAGTAACGTAAAAATCGTTAATTGCTAGCGCGTTCTATTTTCATAAACTTAAACTTCACGTAAGGAAATCATTCAACGCAAGTTGGGTCATATTAAACTACAATCATTAGTTCATATAAATACAAGGGAGTTCATCATATATAATTTTTACGCTCTCAGAGAGAGAGAGAGAGAGAGAGAGAGAGGGAGAGAACCTATTATTAAAAAAAGCCAAGAGTACTACATTCATTACTTACGCATGCAGCATTACCATTACTTAGTCTCTTGTGACTTTCATTTACACTGAGTGTGATAAGCGCCTGTGTCCAATACAGTCTTGCAATCATTATTTAATTTACCGAGTACTTCAGCCAAGGACTGAGCATTTTTAATTTACTGTTACCTGTCGTTGCCCGAGTGGTCCTTTCCATTTTTTTATTACAAAAGACTTGCGTATACCACAAGCACAAACTGCACAGTGTGCCCACACAAACTCATTACTTCCATACAAGGAAGCCCCTACCTGTCTAGGACTGGCCACCACCAGTGCACCACAGGCCCTACCATTTTACAGTGCCACTAATCTGTGACACTGTCCATCGACTGGCTGCTGAAGTACTCCCCCCTTTTTACTTTCTCTCCTCTGCCACGAACAGAGTGCCATTTCATTTCAGTATATTCGAGTATGCTGCATTTAGTGTCGTTTGATGGGACACACTAGCAGGCTACCAGTGCAACCAAGGAATGCCTCCATTAGTGCCATTGCACCTGTACAGGCTGTACAGGTAGCCATTTTACCCGTGTATCCGCCATTACAGAACGCCCATTTCCAGCACTCTACTAGTGCTGTCCAAGGAACGCCTCCACTGCACCTGTATCAGACGTACCCAGGGTGGTGTATGATTTGGAATGGAAGACACTCTTTTCTGCAGCTGCTGATGTGATGGTGGGGTGGATGAGCATGATTTTAGTGCAATTTATGATCCTGTGATTAAATGTTTCTTAGCTACATGGAAATGGTCTGAGGGCAAGGAGCCTGGCATCCTGGAGAATGGAGTAAAGGCATATTCTGTACCTCAGGAGGCAAAGGACCTGTATGAATCAGAGCTACAAAGATGGGTGAATGATGGCTGGCTGCTTCCTTATGATGAGAATAAATATGGACCAGCTAAGGGGCTTATTCCCCTCATGGCCGTTGTACAGCAAAATAAAAAGAAGGTGCGGCCTGTACTGGACTTCAGAGAACTGAATACATACATTGATGCATTTACAGCAGACTCGGATGTGTGCTCAGACAAACTACGTGAGTGGCGCAGGCAAGGAGTGAATGTATCTGTAGTAGACTTGGCTAAAGCTTACCTGCAAATAAGAATCCATGAGTCTCTGTTGCCATACCAGACTGTATATTTCAAAGGCCAGAGGTATTGCCTGATTCGACTGGGGTTTGGCTTGAATATTGCTCCAATGGTAATGAAATCTGTTTTAAACTGTGTCCTTCAGGACCCAATTGTAAGAAAAGGAACATCAGCCAATATTGATGACATCTTGGTGAATGAAGATATTGTTAAGGCCAGCTGTGTAGAGGAGCATCTTAGAAATTTTGGGCTAGTAAGTAAGCCACACCAAAGACTTGCTGAAAGGGCTCGAGCATTGGGCCTGAGAGTTTGGGGGGAGCAGGAGAGTCTTTTTTGGAAAAGGGACAATGACCTGGGCGATGCACCAAGACAATTGACTCGGCAAGCAGTGTTCTCATACTGTGGTAGACTGTTAGGCCATTACCCTGTTTGTGGATGGCTGTGAGTGGCGGTAGCATTCATCAAGAGAAGAGTCAATAAAGTCACTGAAGGATGGGACGACGTCATTAATGATGATTACATCAAAATGTGTTTGCAGGAACTTCTGGAGAAGGTTAAGAAGGATGACCCTGTGAGAGGACAGTGGAATGTCACCGGTGACAAATTCAAGATCTGGGTGGATGCTAGATCTCTTGCACTTGGTGTCGCAGTGGAAGTAAATGGTTCCATTGTGGAAGATGCCAGCTGGCTGCAGAAAGACGACTCTTGCCACATCAATATGGCTGAGCTAGATGGAGTCATTAAAGGATTGAGTCTTGCACTGGCTTGGAAGATACAAAAGGTGGAATTAATGACTGACTCATCTACTGTGCATAGATGGATTTCAGATAGACTTTTAGGAAAAAGCAGATTGAAGACTAAGGCTGCAAGTGAAATGCTCATCAGAAGAAGACTAAGAATAGTCTTGTCATTGATAGAAGAGTGTGACCTCCAGCTGTCTATTACACTTGTGTCTTCTGCCAATAATAAAGCTGACAGTTTGACACGTGTACCTCAGCGCTGGCTGAGGGACCTTGGTTCATGTCACCAAGATGCAAAACTTGTGTGTGCTTCTGTTGTCCCTGCCATTAGTGATGGAATTAAGGAGATCCATCATGCTGCTGGTCACCCAGGTGTGAGAAAAACTCTCTATTTTGTGAAGAAAGTCTATCCAGGAGTTACCAGGCGGCAAGTACAGGCTGTTGTCAAATGTTGTGAGGCATGCCAGTCAATAGACCAGGCCCCAGTGAAGTGGCAGAAGGGTAGTCTGGAAGTGGATAGAGTGTGGCAGAGAGTTGGCATGGATATTACTCACTATGATGGATGGCCGTATCTTACTCTCATTGATTGTGGACCATCTCTATTTGCCATCTGGCGTCCGCTCCATTTTCAGACCAGTGAGAGCATCATCGGGCAACTTGAGACAGTGTTCTATGAACGAGGAGCGCCGGAGGAATTGTTAATTGACAATGACACTGCTTTTTGCAGCAAACTATTTGCTGACTTTGCAAAAAAGTGGTGCGTGCATCTTAATTTTAGATGTGCTTATGTTCCATCAGGAAATGGTATAGCTGAGAGATGCCATCGAACTGTTAAAGTCATTGCTGCAAGGAAAGGCTGTAGCATTGCAGAGGCTGTATATCTGTATAATTTGATGCCTCGTGATGACTGCGACTCAACGACGGCCCCTGTCAGTATGCTGTATTCTTACCCTGTGAGGGCCCGAGGAGTGGATCCATGCACAATGAACAAAGTGGCAGTGAGTGGCCCCTACAAAGCAGGTGATGAAGTGTGGGTAAAACCACCCAACATGCGATGCAATATGCAATTTGAAAGAGGCAAGGTTACGAGAGTTTTTTCAGAACAAGCTGTTGAAGTCAATGGAGTTCCATGCCATATTAGAGATCTTCGTTCGTGTTCTTCACAAGGATTGATATTGAGTGAGGAAACTACTGATGCTGAGGATGAGGAGCTTCTTATACAGCTTCCTGTTCATGAAGATGAGGGGGAAGAGGAAGATTCAGACACTGTTGCTGAGTGCAACGCGATTTCAAGACATTCAACAAGATTTAGATGAGCTAGAGTTTGTAATATATGTGAATGTAATTCAGGGGGAGTGTATAATTATTGTTTGAAACTGTTAATTACTGTTTGGGTTTAATTGGACAGTTTAAGTATAAAGGTATTTCTGTTGTTGTGGGTTGTTAAGGAAGAGGTGTAAATGACCATTTATGACTAATTGAGTTTGTATATTACTTGTTGTTGATTGTCAATGATTATTTAAGATGTTCTCTTGGAGAGTGGGGAGTATGTGTGGTTAGTTGAAGTCAAGCCCTGTAATGCAGCAGGAAGAAAGAGAAAAAGTGCCTATGCATGAGCAGGAAGAAAGAGAGAAAGAACAGACGAGTTGGAAATTGCTCGGTTAAGCCAAAGTACTCATAACAGTCGGACAGGTGAAAACGCAAACGGAGCTGATAGGTTAGGCATGAGTGCAGTGTTGAAATTAGTACCAAAGTTTGATGAGGAAGATGTAACGATATATTTCATGTGTTTTTAGAAGGTAATGGAAAGAGTAGGTTCTCCTAAAGAAACGTGGACATTATATTTACAGTCAGTTTTGAGTGGTAAGTGGTAGGGCATTACCTCTCCACCAAAGGATCGTTGTGTGTGTGTATCCATTATATATATTATTATTTTTTTAAGTAAAGAAGAAAAAACCAAGTCTGTGTTTCTTTACTGCCACACGTATTCTACATACGTAATATTTTCATCCTTTCTAAAACTTTTAAATTTCTTACGTTATGCCTCCGGTACTAAGCTGTATGCGCTAAGAACAGTTTCTTTCACAATATCATAATCATCACATTCCTCCTTAGACATGCAACTATACACAGTCAATGCCCTACCACTCAAAACTGACTGTAAATATAATGTCCACGTTTCTTTTGGTTGGAGAACCTACTCTTTCCATTACCTTCTCAAAACACATGAAATATATCGTTACATCTTCCTCATCAAACTTTGGTACTAATTTCAACACTGCACTCATGCCTAACCTATCAGCTCCGTTTGCGTTTTCACCTGTCCGACTGTTACGAGTACTTCGGCTTAACCGAGCAATTTCCAACTCGTGCATACGTTCTTTCTAGGCACCTCTCTTTCTTCCTGCTCATGCATAGGCACTTTCTCTCTTTCTTCCTGCTCATGCATAGGCACTTTCTCTCTTTCTTCCTGCTCATGCATAGGCCCTTTCTCTCCTTTCTTCCTGCCATGGCCCCAATAGGCCCACTTTATTCCTTCCTTTCTCCTGCTACATGCATAGGCACTTTCTCTCTTTCTTCCTGCTCATGCATAGGCACTTTCTCTCTTTCTTCCTGCTCATGCATAGGCACTTTCTCTCTTTCTTCCTGCTCATGCATAGGCACTTTCTCTCTTTCTTCCTGCTGCATTACCAACATTTCTACCTCTTGCTGCATTTTCCTCACTTCTCTCTCAGCCGCTCTTTCATCTCTCTCATACTTTTCTCTTTCTTTCCTTTCAACATACTCACGGAGATCATTCCCCTTGAGACCTAGGAGCTTGCCTGACTCAATAAACTCATTCGCTATCTCACTCATTCTGGTTCTTTCTATATTCTCCCTGTTTCAAACTGTTACAGTGCTGATAGCCCAAGCAAGGTCGCCACAAAATGTTACGGACCGAGAGAGATCCCCGAGGGAGAGGTCCGCTCCAGGTTCGATATAATGATAAACAAAAAGAATTCAACACCAACAGTTGAAACTGGGGATACGAATATAGAAAGAAACACTAACACAACAAAGGTTTATTTACAAACTTGTTAACAAAGATAAATGCAGAATGGTATCTCCTATTTACATAAAAAAGGTAAAATCTTACACTGCATAAACTGGGGAAACGTTGGGGTAATGAAAGTACTTGCCGGCCAGTTTTGCGACTCGAAGCGATGGCTTCACAGAAGGAGAAGTCTAATTGCAGACACCTTCTTGCCACCGTATTGCAGAAAACAATGTCTACTCTTAATACTTGAAGGCCAGGAACTCCCCAAAACCTCTTGTAGAACGTTTCTTCTCTGAAAGTTTGCTCAACGTCAAAATAACTCGGTCGTCCAATCCTGACGACGACTTGACCAGAATTAGACCAACTCTCGAGCGACTTTTTCTCTCTGATCCTTTGTCTGTTTCTTCTCCTCTTATCTCTCTCTGATGATCTCTGATCTCTGCTGCTGGGCTCTCAGTGATAATCTGATCTGTGACTCTTACTGATGATCTCTCATCCATGCTACTTCGTCAGTCGTATTTATACGGTGACCTGGGGGCGGGGCCTACGGGGGAGGCGGAGCACGAACGTCACAGACTCCCAAGATTACTAGAACTTCTTAGAAGAATCTGGATGAAGTATTACATCAGAAATTACGGCGTTCCTCACGTCCCATCGGCGCCTGTCAAGTTCCCCAACAATCCTGCCGATTCTAGAACAATCATGAGAACAGGCACCTCCAATACGTGCGCGAAAGCCTCTGTGATGCAGAACTTCTCGAAGATGCGTTTTCCTTTCCTTTAACTCATAATTCTTTGCTATAAAGCAATTACCATGACAATCACCAAAGGAATGACTCCATAAGTGCCGCTATCCCAGCACTACTCGTGCTGTCCAAGGAACGCCTCCATAAGTGCCGTGCGCCTGTACAGGAGGTACAGGTAGCCATTCAAGCACGTATCCGCCATTACGGAACGCCTATTTCATTAGTGTTTCCATGTACAAGGATCAGTGCTCCTTCGGAACACTCAACAAAGGAACGCCTCCATAAGTGCCGCAATACCAGCACTCTACTAGTGCTATCCAAGGAACGCCTCCATAAGTGCCATGCACCTGTACAAACGTACAGGTAGCTACAGGTAGTCACCAGGTTACAATGGGGGTTCCGTTCTTGAGACGCGTTGTAACCCGAAAATCGTCGTAAACCGGAACATCATAAAAAATCCTAAGAAAACCTTACTTTTAATGCTTTGGGTGCATTGAAAACTCTGTAAACTGCATTCTTATTGCATTTTTCACAAAAAAAAACTTCAAATATTGATTATTTTGCATTTTTGGTGTCATATTTCTTCTGCCAGATGAGTATTGTAGGCGTCATAACCCTGGAACATGTGTCGTAACCCTGGAAACAATTTCTGATGAATATAATTGAAAAGCGCCTTAACCTTGGAACATCGTAAGCCGAGCCCGTTGTAACCCGGGGACTGCCTGTATTTACCTGCGTATCCGTCTTACGGAACACCCATTTCATTAGTGTATCCGCTATCCCGGATCACCCAACCATTGCGTCTCCCAAAGTTAAGAACGCCCTTAAGTGTGACTTACACAGCACACACTTTCATATTTCATCACTTCCTTAGAAGGTGCCATTTCGAACTGCCAACCATTTATGGGACACTTCCAAAGTGCCACAGAGCACCCAGTCTTCTCAGACACATTACCTTGTTCATCACGAACTTTACCTCATTCGCAGAACACCTTTCTAGGTGAGTGCCACCTTACCAAGTAGGCACTCCCATCCATCCTGTACTATTCCTGGCCATCATTTTAAAATTTATCCAAGCCTCTACTGCAGCCTAAGGGAAATGTCTTCCCCTGGTTCCAAGCCCCAGACCATGAGCTGGACTTCCGGTAAGAGGTGGTTGCGGAGGTTCTGCACCCCTTGTTGTGTGCGTGGGCATGCTGTGAATTCCGACCAGTGCCCTAGTCGATCCCTACCTTGGGATGAGAGCTTCCTGGGTGAACTTCTCCAAGGCTACCATGTAGCCCTCCCTGATGAACAGTCTCCTACAGCCTACCAGTGGGTACACGTCATGGCCGATGCCAAAGCCCAGGTCTCCCTCATTTCAAGAAAGGCATTGCCTAGGGGTGCCAAAATCCAGAAGGACGAAGCCATTCAGTTTAAATGGATTGACAGTAACCTCTATTTTGTGCCTTCAGTCCTTCTGAAGGTGCAAATGCCCTTATTGGACCAGGAGACCAGGGAAACCACATTGTGCCCCCTGGGTGTTGTTGATAAATTTCATGACGTTTATCAGGTCATATTGGGCCGAGATCTCCTAAAGCCGTATCTCCCCTGGACACAGTTCCCACTACCAGATGCACCAGACCCCTGCAGCATGCCAGATAACCAAACCTCCGTTTTGGATTCAGAGGCTAGTGCCTCCGATGTCACCAACATCCTTTCTATTCGTAAGCTTGGTCCTGATCCAGTGCTAGAGCTAGAAATTTCTTCCGCATCATCCCAGCCTCTTACCTCTTCACCGCCTGCCTCCTCCATTTCGGAAGAAGTGAGCCAACTAGACAACCTCGGACTTGTTTCCGAGGATAATTCAAAGGAGTATACCTTAACCTCCCCACATCTAATCACTGCCAGAAAGAACTCTTCACCTGTGCCAGAGCACACTGCAAGCCTTGGTGACCCCACAGATTCGCAACCTGTGGTGCCATCTCGGCCTTATCATCCAGTGCCACGGAAGAAGTTCTGGAACGAGTTCTGCCGGGACTGTGGCCGCAAGGGTCACATGTCAGTAAATAACGGAGGGTGCGCTAATCACAATATTCCCGCCATCGCAATGGCAGTTACCAATTCATCTTCGCTAGGCCCCCCCAGCTAAGGGCCCTATAACCATTGCACCCCTCCAAGGTCATTATCCCCCAAGCCATGTCAGAGCCTTTGATGACTCTGGGGCTCAATCTCCCTGATACGGGAAGACCAAATCCCTCACGGGGCTAGCGTCAATAGGCGCCAACTTATCACAATTGAAGGCATCAACCACATTAAGTTGATGCTTCCCACTGTCCAATTGAGAGTCACAAGACCTAACCTCTCCAAAGTATGTACTCTTGCAGTTGCAAGCTACATTCCAGGAGGTTACAACCTCCTCCTGGGACAAGATTTGAAGTGCCCTTCTCATTTTAAAAAACCTAAGGGTCCTAACCCCACGACAAATTACTCCAAAGCAAGGAGCCATCAAAATCCTACTTCCTCCCAGAAGTGCGGCCACCAACAGTCTCCCCCGTCACCAAGGAGGGAGACTGATCACTCACAGTTCCGCTGCAAAACCTGCAACGTAATAGGGCACTCCATGAATTGGCCTAGGTGCCCTAGCAAGCTACCAGCAGTGGACACTGTCCAATCTCCACAAGGCTTAGCCTTCCACAAGAGACAGGAGCCTCTGTCTCCCGTCACCACGGGCACGCCTGTGCCCTAGGTACAGTGTCACATTAATTTGCAGAGTGATCCTGGCACCTACCAAGAGAAGGTAGCCAGCCTGATCTCTGCCAGTAGACTAACTCTCTAACCCCCTAGAACTTGTGTCGCTAACCCTCACATAAATGTCATAATTACCTCATTATATTTCCATCCTGGTACCCTACTAATCACTCATCACCCTCATGCATCATTAACTGATCTTATGTATTTTAACAATTCAGGTCGCTAAACCTCTGCAGTGCGTACCACATTCTGGAATGATTGCATCTCTAATTAATTGTAATGAGTAGGTTAGGCTAATAATTTAGTACCAAGGCATTAGGGTAGTAGAAAGTAGAATTTTCAAAGTAACCTTACAGAGTAGCCTGGTCGTCACAGACAACCAGTAGTTCTCACTTTGGGTAGACTACAGTTAATTAATTCAGTTAGTTAGTACACTTAGCATCTCCACCTATAAATTAGGTGGGCCATTGTAGCTAGCCGTATCGCTGCTCTAAAAACCTCAGTTAGAGTAGGAGAACTGGGTAGTCGAGGCGATCAACTTATTTAGCCAAGGCCTTCACACCCGAAAGGGAGCGAATGCCTTCTTAACAGGGGGAGCTATTACGTTTATTGACCCAATCGCCTACCCAGCAGTCATTTAAATTATTCAGTTGCTAGAAGAGCAGCCATTTTTTCTCCTAAACAGCTGACTTAAGGCAGGAAACACAAAGCAGGCCAGAGATCGTCATTTTCCGTTATTAGCAGGGGGGGAATATGCTCTATTCCCAGGATGGCCTGCCAACAGGGGGGAAGGGGAGAAGCTGCCCCCAAAACCCAAGCTTCGCGCCCGATGACACTCTCAGTCCAGCACATACCTTGACCCAGGTCAGACATCCAAGCCAGCCTGCCCATAGGCCTACAAAGGGGCTAACTGGCGCCCTGACCTCGGACAAAGCCAACGCCATATTCTACAAAGGTCCACTACATAAGGTATCGAGATACATCTTGAGTTACAGCCACATTGCCAGTTCTTTTCCTCCGAGTCAAGTAAACTCTTCCACATTTTCCAATTCAAACTCCTAATTCTCAAATGAACATCCCTTTGTTCCTTTCCCTGCCTAGTGGCCACATGCCACCTTTTGTGATAGTCCCAGACAAACAAAGTCTTCATTGAATATTTCATTTAAACACTAGAGTTCCTCCCCAGTGTGTGTTAAATAAAAGTGACTGCCCTTGTAGCTGAAATATAGTGAAGAAGTCCTTATTTTAGATTGTATCTAATCTGGGAACTTTTCCAGATTTTTGCTGAGTCAAGTGTCATGTCTCATCGCACGCAAGAGCTTCCTTAACGCAAGATACCTATCATCAATTTTGGAAACCTGCATTGAATTAGATTTGATTGTGGCCAGTTTTTCCATATTGTGAGAGATAGGAGCGATCCAGACATTATACAGCTCTCTGCCCACGTGGCTCTATGCCGTGCCTTTATCCCAGGCCAGTCCATGTACTTTTGTAAATAAATGTAATGTAAATTAATCAGCTGAGTTTCCTGGCGACCTCCCAGAACCAAATCAATCGTTTTTACAGTTATCTAAGGTAAGTCAAAAGCCCGCTATTTTCCATTTTTTTCCTCTAATATTTTTACGATTGAGGTCCACACGGCCGTGCCCAATATGTAAGAATATATATATATATATATATAATATATATATATATATATATATATATAATATATGAAGAATATATAATATATATATATATTATATATATATATATATATATATATATATATATATATATATATATATGAAACAACATTCATCATTTTCTAGAATAGTATTAAGGTATCCTGACAGTCTACAGATATGTAAGTATATGAAAATATATCAAGACATTTAACAATAATAATTAATAATATTACCTTTCAGCATAGTCTAATGGTAATGGTAGCAGTTTTAGGAATGGCAACATCACCAAAGAAAGAATGTAACTTTGGGCAAGAAGATTTGTACCAAAGAACTTTTAAATGAGATTCATATCCACGACTCTTCCAACAGGTTCACCTATTTATTTTTAAATGAGTACTTATACTCCACTTCAAGCAGAAAACGTGCCAGATGGCTAAAGCAAGAGATAAAAAGAGCCAATGGAACAGAATACTGAACGATAAACTATTATTCACCCACAGGAAATGAAACATGGTGGATCGGAGGAACTGATGAAGGTCATGAGAACTATTGGGTTTGGGTTGATGGACGCCCAATAGACATGCTCCAGAGTTACTGGCGCCCAGATGAACCTGACGTCACTGATAACCAGAACGCCCTTATCATCTGGTACGAGGGAAGTGAAAAAGTCCCTCGAAGGAGGATTGGGGACTGGGTGGGTGAAAGAAGACACTTCTACATCTGCCAGCTGGGTGTCAAGGCAGTCATTTAGAAAAGTACAGTGGTAACTAACAATAAAAAATAATAAAGACATTCTTCCTACTTGCAACAAAAATATGTTCATGTTCCAATGCATTGGTAAAATTCCAGTCTTTTAAATCTTTGTATCTACCAGTCTAATAGTAACTTCCTAACACCACTATAATATTCACTAGGGAAGACATTTCCCAAACGTTAGGCTTGCTCTGAATCTTTTGCAGGAAGAATTGCTTCTAATCTAATTTAACTTTAGTTCCTTCAGATTAACAGTGATCACGGGTTTAACGTCATGCTGGCTGACTAGAATCATAAAATGTTCACAGTTTTGTCTTGTGTTACACCAAATGCAAAACCAAAGGGACTGGTTTGCTGCTCACTGTTGTTGATTACTTCAACACGATAGCTCTGATGAAACATAAATGGTAATGATTGCAAGTGAAGGATAGTTTTTTCAGAATGAAAACATTAATAGGAAGGTAGCTAAACTAAGACGAAGCCCAAAGTTCTAGGGCAATCAATACTATAAAGGATCGAAAGTCTAGTACAGAATGGGGACTGAAGGAGTGAGTTTCTATCATGGTATTTATAAACTATAAGACTATGTAAAAGAACACCCACATAAACGTTCAAGAACTGTGTGGTTGGAAGTGAAAATCCCATAGGAGTAATTCAAATCTGAAAAAATATTTGGTTGGTTTCTTAGAAGACTGTTACGCTCACTGGCGTTGATGCAATGTATGCATTGAGAAATGGGAACAGTCTCCTACACTTGAAGGGCCATGCCTAAATAAAAAGGGAGAGGTTTGTGATATGTTAAAAAGATGGCCTGTGACTACGAAATAATAATTTCAGAATAAGATGGAAGAATACTGAAGAAGTCTGGACCTGTACAGCGAAGCCAATAAAAGGAAAATTATACAAATTTGTCTGCAAAATACAAAAAATTAACCCATTCTGTCTGATTACACAATAATAATTTAAAATGAAAGTGACCATCTGGAGGGCGCTAAAAAGGTAGAGGTTGAGAATTATGCGAACAGAATCGTCGGTAGTTAAATGAGGGGGCGGGGTGGAGAGGATGAGATCGAATCCGAAGTAGAGGGTTAAGGATGCGAACAGATTCGCGAGAGGCACCACTAGATATTACAAGGAATGAGGACCATAACTAATTGTTTGAATAACGTTCATTCCAGACCTTATTAAAAGTTTTATGGATGTCAACAACAAAAAAATTAAAACATTTCCCAAAATTCCTTGGATGACTATATATACTAAGTATGATAGGAGAGGAGAGTAACTGCTGAGTTTGCATTACAGAATCCATACTGATGACCTTTGATTCATAAAAGTAAAAGTCCTAGAAAAGAATCTGAGTCTTTTCAGCATCTCTTTTGAGAGAGTGATCTTTCTCTTTCAGATGCCCGGCTACCTCAGGAGATCTTTGTTTGTTTGTTTGTTTTGTTTGTATGGTGTTTTTACGTTGCATGGAAGCAGTGCTTATTCAACAACGGGACCAACGGCTCTACTTGACTTCAGAACCACGTCGAGAGTGAACTTCTATCACCAGAAATACACATCTCTAACCCCTTAATGGAATGCCCGAGAATCAAACTCGCACCCACCGAGGTGGTAGGCCAAGACCATACCGATCACGCCACTGAGGCACGGGAGATCTTTGTCAGCCGTGTTGCAAGAGCAAATCAGCCGTCTGCTGTGATTGGTGTCGTCGACAGGATTTCTCTCCACTCAGAATTTCTGTTCAGTAGATAATGATCTTGATTTTTCTCAGAACACAGAAACTTCTTTCTGTTTCTGCTGTCAATGGGTACAGGGCTGCCTTAAGATTATTTCCTCGTCTGAAAGACGTGAAACTCTTCTTCATCCTGGAAAGTCTCTTTGTGGTATGAGAGCTTTGAACAGTCTTGTTCACCTTTAATTTTAAATATCAAAAAGCATAAAACTGACGGTGGATGTAGGGGAAAAAGGAAAGAAAAATTTAATGTTTTATGTATGGATTCCTGCGTTTAAGAAAACGTTTTAAGATACAAAATACATAAAAAAGACGATTGGAAGGTGAAACAGTATGAAGAGAAACCAAATTGTTTCCGCTGTATTCTCTGGGTCTTAAATATGAGAGAGAGAGAGAGAGAGAGAGAGAGAGAGAGAGAGAGAGAGAGAGAGAGTATAAATTAAGTGTGAGATACAGATTCAATGAAGAGTTTTGGATGAGTATCATTAATCAATCACATAATCAATAAAATCTTAACATAAAGTGTTATTTCTTATTCGATGGGAGAGAGAGAAATGATACCCACCAAAAGCATGTAGGTATGATAAGGCGAATCTCTCTCTCTCTCTCTCTCTCTCTCGTCTCTCTCTCTCTCTCTCTCTCCGCAAGGAAGATGTTTTGTGTATCAAATGCTCATTAGAAAAACTTATTGTGGTTAGAGGTGCAGGCCCATTTACTTCACACAATGGTCTTTGGAAACGAATAAGAGGCTCTGTCAAGAAGACAGAGTTGCATATTTATCATGATATTTGGCTGAAAATATTCCCTTTAGCCAGAAGTTGTAGTAGTAAGTTTCAAGTCTTTGTAACAGCTCACTTTCTTGTTTAGTTTTCTTTTAGCCAGAATTTGTAGTAGTAGGATTAAGGTCTATGTAACAGCTCACTTTCCTGTTTAGTTTTCCTTTAGCCAGAAGTTGTAGTAGTAGGATTATGGTCTTTGTAACAGCTCATTTCTTTGTTTAGTTTTCCTTTAGCAACAAGCTGTTGTAGTAGTATTCCAGTCTTTATAACAGCTCACTTTTTTGTTAGTTTTCCTGACAAAACGATAATGCGAGTCAGCAAGAGGAATGATAAGGAAAATTAGGAGAAGAAACAGAAAATTAAGCTGTAAATTTGTGGGACACCAAAAGTGTCGCCGTAGTAATGTAGAAGAAAAATCACAAGCAAAAGAGAGTTTTATAGGACTTTTCAATTAATTTAACTGATAAAAGACAGTACGTAACGTAGAAAGAGTTACGGAATAGGACGGTAGTATGAAAGGCAGCTGAATGATAACAATAAAAACTAAAAGTGGTGCAGTTATTCAGGGACTGGTGAATTAATATCATGTATGACTTTTTTTTTTTCTTTTTTTTTTAAAGGGGTGAACCAAAGAGAAAGGGAGAATACCATGCAACCAATTCTAACTATGAAGACTTCTAATTCCATAGTGTTCTTGTTGATACTCTGTTTTGGTCTATAAGATCATCAATTATATGCAATAGGATTTCTTGAGTACAGGAGAAAGCACAATCAACCTCGCAGGAGCTATGGAGTGGATAATAACGCAACAAGAGTTTGCAGGAGGAGGGATGCCAGAACTTTCAGTAGATATGAAGTTGAGAGGAAAGGCAGGAGGAATATTGCACGATTTGTGAATTAGAAGAAAAATGTCTCAGACACTTTAACAGTTATGGAGTAAAAGAAGCATAAAGAAAAAAATAAAGATTAAAATATATAATATAACTACTGTTAAGTTAACCCTACTTTAAAGAACTTAAAGACGCCAATATATAATGACAGTATATATAATACACTGAAAAAAAATTTATGTATATCCCGTTCACTTGCAAATCATTTCATTCTTTGTTTTTCCCTTGATAGGGTTGGTTCGTCATCACCTACTTAGATTTTCATTAACTCATCAAAAATCTTATAATTTATGCACAGAAGAGAAATGTCAGACTAGAAATGAAAATACTCACCCAGAGTATATATCTTGAGAAATTGTACAGGTTCAACATACGACAAGCTCTTAAGGTCGGCGTATGAGATTGAATATACGATAAACTTTATATATTTATTTTATTTTTTCATATCTCTCTCTCTCTCTCTCTCTCTCTCTCTCTCTCTCTCTCTCTCTCCTCTCTCTCTCTCTCTCTGTTTTTACATTGGCACATCCCATTTTCGATAACGATTCGTTGAAGGCACTGGAAAATATAATGAAATTTAAATGATCTTAATACAACTTTGATTAAGATCGGTATATTACATTACTGTAGTTAAGAAAGTTCTCAATAATCAAATAATACATTTTTCAATCGACTTTGCAAGCATGAATACCCTATGATAGATATTAAAAACCAATGGCTGCATCAACGGTATCAAAGCCTGTTAGAGAATGAATTTTTCAGAACAAAAGCTACAACGAAATCTTCCAACCTGTAAAAAGTCATCCTAACATACGCCAGTTTCCCAATGATATCAATACAAGTAAAACAAAAGCCTCTTCATGAAAGAAAACAACTGGCACTTGTTAAGTCCACAAATGGACTTTCATTTGAAAAAACGGATTTCCCTGAATGGCGCCATGATAAGACATCTCAAATCATTAAAATTCCCACGCTTTGACAGCGGCAATGCGTAAACAGGAGTTACACTGAGTGGACCGAGGGTAACAAAAATGAGCTTAAATAGATATAAACACCCAGACCTACCAGGATGAGGACTTGGGGAAGGTAGGCTGGAAGTGAGTGGAGATTTGTGGCAGTGAAATCATATGAAAAAACATGATTAGCAGAATTTCACAGGGACTTTTGTGTCGCGTGGTGTTGGAGACGATGATGATGGTATTGCAAAACAACATTCTGCCATATATATATATATATATATATATATATATATATATATATATATATATATATATATATATGTATATATATAATGTATGTATATGCAATATAAAAACAACGTATCGTGCTTCTAAGTAATCAGTAGAAGGATCCACAGTCATATGCTTGTTTATCAAGACGATATTTGTTTGTAGAAATATTTACAATGCTTAAAGCTTTCGTCCATCCTTCTATGCACTTGGTCACTAACTAAATGAGAGACACAGCAGTGGTAAAGAAAAAGAAATAAATATAAACAAACAAAAATGATAAACGAGGATACAATATGACAAAAAGTCATTGGGTCGTATTCCTTTCCCGAATCCTCTGTGATCTTCGAGGGGGACAAAACGCTGGTGTTCTTCTTGAATGAAATCTTGAGAGTCGTTCTCCAAAAAAGTAGTTGGTAGATCAGACTCTGGAACGGGTGAGGGGTGGGTATGAGATTGAAGAAGGCTGTACACATTTCTGAAGTTCTTAATTCTGGCCCTTTTGCCAATCTCTTCACTCAAAAGTAAATTATCCAAAATGCCATTTAAAGTTATGAGAGCCCCTTCCACAATCTTCCTAGTGGTCCTATCCGCACTCCCCGGAAGTCAATGGCATGATCAGAATCGCAAGTGTGCTTAGCAATGGCACTGTAAACATTAACCTGACGGTAAGCTGCAATATGTTCACGTTTCCTCAGTTCCAGAGAACGACCACTTTCACTAAAATAGCATTTGTCACTGTTTTTACCCACTATAGCATAGACACCAACATCGGTGTTTGGTTTTCTGCAACTGTTTTTGATCATTTTCTTTTCAAGAGTATTAGGGTATTGAAAACCTACGCTGTGCCCATGTCTTTCTTTTCTAAGATTATTAGAAACTTTTTCAGGTCATGATTATACGGAAGAGGAAGGCATTTAAAAATGAGCAGTTGAACAGTGTTCCCTTGGATTATAAAACATTCTTCTGACTCTACAAAAACATTTGTCAATAAAAACACTTGGGGTAACATAACTTTCTGAAACTCGTAGTCAAGAATTCAATTTCCTGGTCAATGAAACTAGAGTCACAAACTCGAAACGGTCTTAAAAGCAAATTGGTCAGAACGTTACTTTTTATTTTATCGTCATGATAAGAATAAAAATATATGTACCTATTCGTTTGAGTACTTTTCCTGAAAACAGAAATTTACAAGACTTATTTCATCATCCAGTGAACAAACACGTCTAAAAAGGGCAGGTACTTATCGACTTTGTTTAGAATCTTGAAAATCGCCTATAAATTTGAATGATTTTAAAATCACCTTCTAAAATTGTTATTGTGCATCACACCTCACAGTCTGTGAGATATGATGGAAATGAACACATGGGAACATGTTTCACAGAGATAAACTTCTAACTCTCCATGGGACTGAAACCCGGTCTTTTGAGAGAGTCCAGGATATTGGCAATACAGGCATAAAGGTCATATAAGTAGTTAGAACCTAAGCATTAACGTTCCAAAAGTTTTTCTCAGGCAGGCGACTAAGGCCTAACATACCAGCGTATTTTGTCCAACTCCCTGACCCATCAGCATGTCTTGATAATCAGACGAAAGTACTTAGCATCTCATTGTTTCTTCTTTCCTTCGCGGATGTAACTTTGTTCATGTGATCATCAAATTTTTGTAATTTAAAATAAAAAAATATATATTCATACATAAATACATACATACATACATACATACATACTATATATATATATATATATATATATATATATATATATATATATATATATATATATATTTTGTTGAATACGTCACTTCATGACACCGCATTTTCAATTAACTTTTTTATTTTTCTAATAAAAGTAAAATAAGAGTAAAAAGGGAGAAGCAAATGTTTCTTTGTAGTTCAAATTCAAGTGTTTTGCCCAGGGCTGTTTTTTATATTTAGATAGGAGTGGCACAAATAATGCCAGTGGAAAATTAGCTCCAATTAGAGAGCTGTCTAATAAGTCGTAAACCCCCCCCCCCCCCCCCCCAAGAATCTCACTTGCAATGGGAACGACAACTTAATGTCACCGTATATCAGCTTAGTGTCACTATAAATCAGTTTCAGATTCGACACCTTCTCCCGTTTTCAAAATTCCTTTCTCAAGTCATATAGAATACAACAGGTCAACATTAGAACACTCCTCGAGAATTCCCTCAGGATTTTCTAACTAGCATTAGCACGGATTGCAACACCTTTGAGAACTCCTCTGTCACCCTTAATGACGTCTCAGACAAGGCAAAGAAGCTGACCATCCCTTAAAACTATTGGTAAAGTCTCATTCCATTTACGTATAACCACCTTTAACGACCTCTAGCTTTCATTACAGCTTCACGGCACCCAACTAGCAGGTCACCTGCATTTGGTCACAACACATGGGAAAGGGAACAGATTCCACTTTCCCACCAACCCTCATTCCATTGCATCAATTCCCTTAGGGTCACAATACCACCATTAAAACCTCCACTCCCACAGCTGACCCCTTTCAACCTATCAGTGGGTTATTCAAGATCTGACCTGATCCTTGCCTTTTGCACCTAGTAACTCAGCCCATTCCAACCTTTCTCTCCCTTGCAATGCCCTTCTTTTGCTTTAAACAAGGGTCTTCTTTGAAGATAAGACAACAGATGCCGCTGATTGGAAAACATCCAAGTTGGTGGCCACAGACGGGGATATAAACATGGGTGGGTATCTCTGGACCCAGTTGTCCATAACGCATTGAGAGTGACTCATCAAGCCCAGTACCTTGGCCTAAGCAAGTTACCCATGAGCCATTCCATTTTGGGCTCATACTCTAGCTGACACTCCATATTAAAGCCTCACTACATATCATTTCATCATGGCCCTTGTGTGACCAGCCATTCCAGTCATCCCCTGCCTACTTCATCCACTGGTAGCCAGAAGATATACGTTTCCTCGATGAATGCTTCTTGAGTTTTAACTAACAAAATAGGCAGTTTTAAGCATTTTTATAGGGGTTTCAACTATTCGTGGATTCTAGCTATTTTTGGGTGGGGGAAGGGTTCCGGTATACATCCCCCCCCGAATACAGGGGAGCACTGCAATATATATATATATATATATATATATATATATATAATATATATATATATATATATATATATATATATATATATATATACATCACATCCCCCGAATACAGGGGAACACTGCAATGTGTGTATATATTATATATATATATATATATATATATATATTATATCTATATATTATATATATATTAAATATATATATTGTATAATACATATACAACATTGCATGGGAGGGGGGGGTGGGGGGGGGGGGGGGGGGTGGGTGCAGTGTTCCCCTGTATTCGGGGAGATGTATATATATATATTATTATATATTGCTACTTTCAAAATGCATGTTTTCCCCTCTTTGAAATGTCTTGTAGATTGTGTAACATTTTTCAGATTCCTAGATAGCTTAGAATAGGATGTTTTAAAATGTGTGTTCAGATTTCGCATTAACGTCTTGTAAAAGAATATATATATAACGTAAAGAGAGAGATCCTTGTCTTTTCAAAGCTGCAAATGTTTAACTTTTATGTCAGCACTTTAAAATTAGAGTCTGCGAGATCCGTTTGCTTCCCTGCTCTGTCAGCGCGTTTGATAGCGAGCTCGTTGTCATCAAAAACATGTCAATCTTAATTATCGTTTACCCTCCGTTTCAATCGGGTACGTATCTGTTGAGCAGTCTTGTCTTGTACGTGTATGTATTTGCCAAGTCCCACGTGGATGTTGCACATTATGTGTGTAAGATTGCGTCAGATTTCAGAACTTTCGAGAAGCTTTCGTGCCTAGAACGTTTTGAGACATCTGCTCTGTCATTTCCATAAAGGAAGAGATTTTCATTCGATCTTAAGACCTCAAGGCAGTTAGATCTCCCTCTCTCTCTCTCTCTCACTCGACATCGAGATTATTTTAACGTAACGTAAATTTGGTCACTCATAACTTGTGAGAATTGTATATTTGATATTTCTTAGAATTTATTTAGTTTATTTAATTTCTTTTGTGGAATCTGAACAAACATTTCGTAACGGCGCCTGGGTTTTTTGTGAAAGTGTAATTTACAAGAAAAGAGAAAGAAACTGGTATACCAAGGTAAAGTGTTGTATATTTTTATTAGTTGCAACTAATAATTGTTAGGAACAGTGAATAACTAATAATGGATAGGGAGTGTGTTTAACTAATAATTGATAGGAACTGTTGTCTGTTACGAAGGTTTGGTAAAAACTGTTGGTTAGTGTTTTTGAATGAAAAAGATTTACACTTTTACACATTGCTGATATTTTTTGTGTTTGTGTCTGTTCCATTGTTTGTGCATTTATTCATTTTCTTATTGAAGTGTGTCTTTTTGTTTTATATTTTCATTTGCATTCACAATTTAATTGACTTAGTTATTTTCATTGCTTTATCATTGCACATTTAATTAAATTTAACACTTGTGAATTGATTTGCATTTACTTAGAATTCTTTTCAAGTTTTATTGTTGTTTAGCACTTGTGAATTAATTTCAAATTTTCAGTTATTGCCTAACACTTTTGAATTTTGATTGAATTAATTTTCTTGAATTTTGTGATAAATTAATTTTGATTTAGTTTTACTTAGTTTGATTCAAGAATTAATTAAACTTTACTTTGTTTTCAAGTAACAGTAATTTTCCCTGATATTGTGAATTTCACTTATAAATTTTGAATTTAATAATATAAGTGTTTTCTTTATCTTACACCAGTATAAATATATTTAATTGTGATTATATTCATGATAGGTAGAGACATAGAGTGGTAATTGATTTGCTTTCCTTCAATTTTCTTGAAGTGACTTAGAACCAGGAAAGTACTTAGACTTCTGAAATCAGGGAAATACTTAGAGTTTGAAAGTTGTTGAAGGAGTGATGCCCTTTGATTAATTTAATTACTTACAAGATTACCTCACACCTGTTTTGATGAACTTAGTCTGATTTTCTGCAATACTGGTAAGTGTTAAGGGATCACTGTTGCCTTTAGAGTATTCAGTCGTTTAAATGTGTTATGAGGGTTCAGGTGTCTGGCTTTTGGTGAGGTAATATTTGATGCATGGTAACCAGATACTTGGCACTTCGTAACATTATTTAATGGTGCCCAGAGACCCGGGAAAGCAGATTTCATTATCACTCTAGAATATACTGGTGGTGTTAGGAATATATTTTGTTAGGAGAGTGACCATATAGTTTTGTTTTGCATTTATTGTATTGAATTGTAAATTGATAACTTAGAGGAAAATGGCTCAGTTCAATGTTCAGGAATTTTTAGCAGCTCCTTCCGTCCAAGTTTTGTCTGAAACCACTCTTGTCTAGTTCAAGCACAGTGGAGCGCTTTAGCAGAGGCATGTGGTGGTTATGTGTCTACTAGTATGGTAAAGGCACAAATAAGATGTATTGCTATGGAATCATTGATAAACTCTGGTAGAATAACTGCTGAAGATGAGTTAGAATTGGCTCAAGAGTTGTTGTTGATGTAGCACGTGCTGATCTCATAAATAAGCAAGCAGAAAAGAAAGAGAAAAGTGATGCAGAGTTAGAGCTTAGACGCATTGAAGCAGAAGAGAATTTGATTAAGCTAAAAATGCTTGCTGAAAGAGAGAGAATGCAAGCTGAAAGAGAAAGGATAGACAGGGAAAAACAAGAAAGAAGAGAAAGAGAAGAAGAAAAAGCAGCAGAAGAGGAAAGAGAAAGAATAAAAGAGGAAAGAGAAATCGCAAGACATGAAAGGGAAATGGAATTAATAAGAGCTAGATCCACATTACCTGTAACACCGTCTAACCCTAACCAAGGTAATCAAGACCCTGTATTTGATGTAGTGAGAGTACAGAAGTTAATCCCTAAGTTTACTGAAGAAGCTCCAGATGAGTTTTTTTGATCACTTTGAGAAAGTGGCTTCAGGTATGGGATGGCCAGAGGATAAATGGTCAGTTTTGCTACAAAGTGTCTTGATTGGTAAAGGGAGAAGTGCTTATCTAGCTTTAACAGCTGATCAGTGTAAAGACTACAAGGTACTTAAACACAGTGTGCTACAAGTTTACCAGATGACCCCAGAGTACTACAATGAGAGATTCAGAAACTTGAGAAAAGATGAGAAGGGAACCTTCTTAGATTATGCTTACAAAGTGAGAAGGTGTTTCAAACGTTGGGTAGAAGCTGCTAAGTTAAACTTTTGATGAGTTAAAAGAGTTACTTGTTCTTGAACAGTATCTTAAGGGAATTCCTGAACATATAAGAGCCTATTTAAGAGAGAGAGAAGTGAAAAAACTTGACAAAGCTGCTACACTTAGTGAAGATTACAATATAATCAGTAGCAAACGTAATTACAATGTCAAGTACCAGAGTCAACAACGCCCAGGTTTTAAGTCTTATCCAAATAACAGGAACAAATTTAATGGGAAACCTTCAAGTGATACTACTAAGAGTACACAAGGTAATACAGCTCAGCAAATTAATGTGAAATCCTCATCCAGTTTTTCAAGACAGTTACAGAAACCTAATGTTGTCTGTTTCAAGTGTGGAAGAGTAGGACACTACAGTCAAGAGTGTTACCGGAATCAACAGCAGTCAAAACCAGTTAGTCAAGTTGTGAAACAAACTACGAAGAGCAGTGTGGGAAAGAATCAGACTCCAGAGAAGAATGAAACTAAACAAGCTGAATGTTTAGCAACCAGTGGAAATGTTACCTCAAGCAGTGAGTGGTTAAGCAGTGTGGAGGCTTTTAAGCCATATATCTATGAGGGTATGCTGTCAACTCAAGAAGGAAGTATGCAGGTACCAGTCAAGATATTACGTGATACAGGGAGTAACCATAGTGTGGTAGTACGTGGTTCTCACCCTCAGTTGGAGAAGAGTCTCACAGGAGATTCAGTTATTTTGAAGGGTATAGGAGGAGAGGAAGTAACTCCTATATGCCGCTTACACCTGTCATGTGAATTGGTGACAGGGAATGTTGATTTTGCTGTAAAGGACTCACTAGCTGTGGAAGGTATACATGTTCTGTTGGGGAATGAAGTTGGTGGTGTGCCATTTATTCCTTGTCCTGTAGTGACAGACAAACCATTGAGGATTAGTCCTACAGAAGAGTTGGAAAAGAATAACCCCCACCTGTTTCCTAGTTGTGTAACTACCAGAAGTATGAAGAGGACTACGACTGTAAGTGAAGAAACTGAGGATTTACACACTCAAGAAGGATCAAGTGAAGGATCTTTGTGCTTAGAAGAATTATTCCAGGGAAGTGAAGTTTCCCATAGTGCTGACCAAGAAGAGATTTCCCAAGAAGATGAAGACGACGACGACGAAGAAGAAGAACCTGATGTTCCTGAAGAGACTCCGAGTAGTCAAAGTGTTGCTGAAGACAGTAGTGAAACTACAGTAGCTGAGTTAGCAGATATTGAGAATTCAACCTTTGAAGTTGGTCAAGTGACAAGAGAGAAGCTGATGGACTTGCAGAAGAAGGATGCATCGTTAACTGATTTGTTCTTCAGAGTTGTTGATCGAGAAGAGATGCAACAAACTCCTACCTGTTACTATCTGAAGGAAGGTTTACTGATGAGGAAGTATAGACCTACAGATATACCAGGAGATGCTGTATGGGGCGAATATCATCAAATTTTGATTCCATATCCGTTGAGAAAGCAAGTGATTGCAGTAGCTCATGAGTCTGGACATATGGGAATCAGGAAGACTGTGGAGAAGATCATGAAATATTTTTTCTGGCCTGGACTTCACAGAGATGTTAGCAGGTTCTGTCGTGAGTGTCATACCTGCCAGATAGCTGGAAAACCGAATGAAACCATCAAGAAAGCCCCCCTACAACCTATAGAAGTTAGAGGAGAACCCTTTAGCAAAGTGATTATAGATATGGTTGGACCATTGCCGAAGACAAAGAAAGGTAATGAGTATTTGTTGACATTGTGTCCTGTGACAAGGTATCCAGAAGCAATCCCTGTTAGAAACATATATGCCAAGATAGTTGCTGAAAAACTTGTGGAGTTTTTCTCAAAGTTTGGAATACCAGAAATAGTACAAAGTGACAGAGGAACAAACTTTACTTCAAAGTTATTCCAGGATGTGATGAATTTGTTAGGAGTGAAACAACAGTTATCCACTGCCTATCATCCAGAAACTCAAGGTGCCTTGGAAAGTTCCACCAGACATTGAAAAGTATGCTGACAAAGTATTGTTCTGAGTCAAGAAAAGAATGGGATGTTGGTTTACCATTAATGTTATTTGAAGTTAGGAATGCTTATCAAGAAAGTATGGGATGTTCACCTAATGAGATGATTTTTGGAAGAGAAGTGAGAGGACCGTTGAAGATTCTTGCAGAAAATTGGGAAGAAAATCAAGAGGAAAGCCAAGCAGAGTATGTAAAGAACTTAAGGAAGAGGTTGAAAGAGATTAGAAAATTCTCTTTAGAAAACTTGAAAATGAGTCAAGAGAAAATGAAAAGGAGATTTGATGCTAAGACTAAGCTAAGAAGTTTTAGTGTTGGTCCACAAGTGTTAGTGTTCTTACCTGTCAAGAGATTTCCCCTCACTAATAAATTTCAAGGTCCTTACAAGATAATTCAGAAGTTAAGTGATAGAACTTATGTGATTGAAACACCAGAAAGAAGAAGAAGACAAAGGAAGATACATGTGAACCTCTTGAAACCTTATTTCTCAGAAACTATAACTGAAACTGTGTCAGTAACCCAGACAACTTTATCTACAGAAGACGATGATGGCTACGAATTGGGAGCTGCAAGCAAGATGAATAATTCTTCAATTTTGGAAAATTTGGAGGATAAATTGAAACATCTGAGTGTTGAACAAGGTGAAGACTTAAGTGACGTAATTAGAAGTTTTCCAGAAATTTTTTCAGATGTGCCTAGACGTACTGATCTGACCAAGCATGAAATCAAGATTCAAGAAGATGGAAAACCTTTCAAGCAAAGAGCCTATCGCTTATCACCGTATCATCGAGATGTTTTGAAGAAGGAAGTTGAGTATTTGCTGCAACATGGATTAGCAGTACCCAGTTCAAGTCACTTCAGTTCTCCATGTGTGTTAGTGAAGAAACCAGATGGTTCATTTAGGATGTGTACTGATTATAGGAAGCTGAATTCTATCAGTGTGGCTGATAATTATCCTTTGCCTCTTATAGATCAGTTACTTGATAATATTGGGCAAGCCAAGTTTGTTTCCAAGATAGACTTGTTGAAAGGATATTATCAAATTCCCTTAGATGAGAATGCGAAGCTGCTGTCAGCTTTTATTACTCCTTTTGGACTATATCAGTATACTGTTCTGCCGTTTGGTCTGATGAATGCACCCGCAACATTTCAACGAGTGATGGATCAACTGTTAGGATCAATAGAAGGAGTAGGTATATACCTAGATGACATCGTGATTTACTCTACAACGTGGGAAGAACATCTGAAGATTCTGAAGAAAGTTTTCAAGAAACTACAAGAAGCAGGATTAACAATCAACTTAGAGAAGAGTGAGTTTGGAAAGGCAACTGTACAGTATCTTGGTTTTGAAGTTGGGAAAGGCCTTCTTGCTCCAGTAAATGCTAATGTAGAAGGTATCCGTAAGGCTACCCCACCTACTACCAGGAAACAGCTACAGAGATTTTTGGGGATGGCTGGTTTCTATCGTCGTTTTTGCCCAAATTTCTCAGCCGTAGTAGCTCCCCTGACAGACTTGACTAGTCCCAAAGCTAAGTTTATTTGGACTCCAGAGTGTCAAGAATCCTTTGAGAAGGTAAAAGCCATTTTAACTTCAAGACCAGTACTTCAAGCTCCAGACTTCGACAAGAAATTTGTGATACAAGTTGATGCGTCAGACTGTGGTGTTGGAGCTGTTCTACTTCAAGAAGATGAAAATAATATCTACCATTCTGTATGCTTCATGTCTACAAAATTGAAAAAACATCAGAAAGTATACTCGACAATCGAGAAGGAAACTTTAGCCTTAATCACCGCATTGAAAAAATTTGAAGTGTATGTGAATAGACCTAGGAATGAAGAAATTGTAGTGTTTTCTGATCACAATCCACTGTCATTTATCCAGAAAATGAAAAACCATAATCAAAGACTGACCAGGTGGTCTTTGTGCCTGCAACAGTATAACTTAAGAGTGCAGCACATTAGTGGCAAAAACAATGTAGTTGCTGATTATTTATCTCGTTGCGAATCGTTGGATTCAACACCGTGATAAAAAATCTTCTGGGGGGAGGTATATTATCCCTCTTACACCGAAGCCCTAAAAATCAAAACCTCTCCTGTATGCCGGCGCCAGTTTGGAGTGAGCGCAGAACCGGAAAAAATAATTTTTTCAAAAAATCACAGCGCGCTTAGTTTTGAAGATTAAGAGTTCATTTTTGGCTCATTTTTTTTTCATTGCCTGAAGTTTAGTATGCAATCATCAGAAATGAAAAATAATATCATTATCATATGTAAATAATGCGATATATGGTAACGAAAAAAAAAAAATTCATAGATAATTGTATTCAAATCACGCTGTGCAAAAAACGGTCAAAGCTAACGAGTTACTTTTTTTTTCGTTGTATTGTACACTAAATTGCAATCCTTTTGATATATAATACATAGTAAAACAATAAAAGCAACACCATAAAAATATTATCACAAAATGATGTACGAATTCGTAACGCACGAGCATAAAAAAATTTTATTTTCAAAAATTCACCGTAATTCTAAATAATGTTCTAGAGACTTCCAATTTGTTTCAAAATTAAGACAAATGATTGAATATTACGATACTGTAAGAGTTTTAGATTAGAATTGCAGATTTCGACCATTTCGGACGAGTTAAATTTGACCGAATGTCGAAATTTTAATATATATATTTTTTTATATGCACATATTTCAAAGATGGAAAAAGCTACAACCTTCAATTCTTCATGAAATTGCGCACATTTTGATATATGAAACTCTATAAAAAGGCTAATATGAAAAGGAGCAAATATTAGGATAATGCGATGTACGTATTTCGGAGACTTGCGGCCGCGAATCGGCGCGCGGAGTGAAGGTAAATATATTTTTCAAAAATTCACCATAAATCACAATATTGATTGTTTTAGAGACTTCAAATTTGTTTCAAAATGAAGAAAAATGACGGAATATTACTAGGCCGTAAGAGTTTTAGCTTACAATTGCGTTTTTCAACTATTTCGGTAGAGTCAAATTTGACCGAACGTGGTTTTTTTTCTATTTATCGTGATTTATATGCAAATATTTCGAAAAAAGAGAAAAGCTACAACCTTCAATCAATTTTAGTTGTATTCTACATGAAATTGCGCACATTTTCATATATAAAACTTTATGTAACAGCTAATTTTAAATGGTGCAAACATTTCGACAATCGCACAAAAAAATTCGGATTTTTTCGGAAGAGTTACCGCGCGAACGTAATGTTTTTTTTTTCATAAATTCACCATAAATCGAAATATTGTGCTAGAGACTTCCAAGTCGTTGCAAAATCAAGGTAAATGATTGAATATTACTAGAATATAAGAGTTTTAGCTTACAATTGCGTTTTTCGACCATTTCGGTAGAGTCAAAGTTGACCGAAAGTTGAAATTTTTGCACTTAACGTTATTTATATGAAAATATTTCAAAACTGATAAAAGCTACAACCATGGGTTGTTTTTTGTTGTATTGTGCATGAAATTGCGCACATTTCCATATATAAAACTTTATGTAACGGCAAATTTAAAAGGGTGCAAACATGAGGACAATCGCACGAAAAAATTTATCGGAAGAGTTATCGCACTAACGTAAGGAAAAAGTTTTTTCATAAATTCACCATAAATCGAAATATTGTGCTAGAGACGTCCAATTTGTTGCAAAATGAAGGCAAATGATTGAATATTACTATAATATAAGAATTTTAGCTTACAATTGCGTTTCTCGACCATTTCTGTAGAGTCAAAGTTGACGGAAGGTTGAAATTTTTGCACTTATCGTTATTTATATGAAAATATTTCAAAATTGATAAAAGCTACAATCATGAGTATTTTTTTGTTGTATTTTACATGAAATTGTGCACATTTTCATATATAATACTTCATGTAAAGGATAATTTGAAATGGTGCAAAAATTATGTCAAAGTGACGAAATAATTTCCGAGATGTGTCACTGATACTTTTTAGTGCGATAAGAAAGAAATTCGCGCTTGCGCGCCTGCGTAGCGATTGTAAACAAAACAACGCCTTGATCCGTGAACTCCCAGCATCCCCCAAGGCGCGTGATACAAAAGTCTTTGGCTGGTAGGCCTATAAGTATTTTTCCGCGAATTTTTAAAAAAACTTTTTTGAGCCGACGTATGATACGTCCAATCGGCATACGGGAGACATTTTGACTCGACGTTTAATACGTCCAATCGGCGTAAGAGGGTTATATATTGCTACTTTCAAAATGCATGTTTTCCCCTCTTTGAAATGTCTTATAGATTGTGTAACATTTTTTCAGATTCCTAGATAGCTTAGAATAGGATGTTTTAAAATGTGTGTTCAGATTTCGCATTAACGTCTTGTAAAAGAATATATATATAACGTAAAGAGAGAGATCCTTGTCTTTTCAAAGCTGCAAATGTTTAACTTTTATGTCAGCACTTTAAAATTAGAGTCTGCGAGATCCGTTTGCTTCCCTGCTCTGTCAGCGCGTTTGATAGCGAGCTCGTTGTCATCAAAAACATGTCAATCTTAATTATCGTTTACCCTCCGTTTCAATCGGGTACGTATCTGTTGAGCAGTCTTGTCTTGTACGTGTATGTATTTGCCAAGTCCCACGTGGATGTTGCACATTATGTGTGTAAGATTGCGTCAGATTTCAGAACTTTTGAGAAGCTTTCGTGCCTAGAACGTTTTGAGACATCTGCTCTGTCATTTCCATAAAGGAAGAGATTTGCATTCGATCTTAAGACCTCGAGGCAGTTAGATCTCCCTCTCTCTCTCTCTCACTCGACATCGAGATTATTTTAACGTAACGTAAATTTGGTCACTCATAACTTGTGAGAATTGTATATTTGATATTTCTTAGAATTTATTTAGTTTATTTAATTTCTTTTGTGGAATCTGAACAAACATTTCGTAACGGCGCCTGGGTTTTTTGTGAAAGTGTAATTTACAAGAAAAGAGAAAGAAACTGGTATACCAAGGTAAAGTGTTGTATATTTTTATTAGTTGCAACTAATAATTGTTAGGAACAGTGAATAACTAATAATGGATAGGGAGTGTGTTTAACTAATAATTGATAGGAACTGTTGTCTGTTACGAAGGTTTGGTAAAAACTGTTGGTTAGTGTTTTTGAATGAAAAAGATTTACACTTTTACACATTGCTGATATTTTTTGTGTTTGTGTCTGTTCCATTGTTTGTGCATTTATTCATTTTCTTATTGAAGTGTGTCTTTTTGTTTTATATTTTCATTTGCATTCACAATTTAATTGACTTAGTTATTTTCATTGCTTTATCATTGCACATTTAATTAAATTTAACACTTGTGAATTGATTTGCATTTACTTAGAATTCTTTTCAAGTTTTATTGTTGTTTAGCACTTGTGAATTAATTTCAAATTTTCAGTTATTGCCTAACACTTTTGAATTTTGATTGAATTAATTTTCTTGAATTTTGTGATAAATTAATTTTGATTTAGTTTTACTTAGTTTGATTCAAGAATTAATTAAACTTTACTTTGTTTTCAAGTAACAGTAATTTTCCCTGATATTGTGAATTTCACTTATAAATTTTGAATTTAATAATATAAGTGTTTTCTTTATCTTACACCAGTATAAATATATTTAATTGTGATTATATTCATGATAGGTAGAGACAGAGTGGTAATTGATTTGCTTTCCTTCAATTTTCTTGAAGTGACTTAGAACCAGGAAAGTACTTAGACTTCTGAAATCAGGGAAATACTTAGAGTTTGAAAGTTGTTGAAGGAGTGATGCCCTTTGATTAATTTAATTACTTACAAGATTACCTCACACCTGTTTTGATGAACTCAGTCTGATTTTCTGCAATACTGGTAAGTGGTAAGGGATCACTGTTGCCTTTAGAGTATTCAGTCGTTTAAATGTGTTATGAGGGTTCAGGTGTCTGGCTTTTGGTGAGGTAATATTTGATGCATGGTAACCAGATACTTGGCACTTCGTAACAATATATATATATATATATATATATATATATATATATATATATATATATATATATATATATATATATACACGGTCAGTCCTCAATCTGACACGATTCGAATTGCACGAATTCACAGATATACGAAATTTCGTTGGTGCCTAACTAATTGGCACAAGCAATTTTTTCCTAAATGCTACATTTGAGAAATCCTCAAGAAACATTGCAGTAATGTTTACGTTTAATTTTTGAAGATTCTTATGTTTATATTTTTGCACATTTCTAAATATGATACAAAGGTAATTACAGCACATACAGTTAGTGTACTTTTACAAGACGTGATATATTCCTGATGTTTCTTTGAAGCAATTTAGAGTTGGTTTTGTCATGACAAAGTTGCGTTATTTGTTCAAATAATGAATGTAGCTGTATCAGGCAATTCAGAATTCTGATCAGCTGACAACTAAGGATTCTGTAACTTTATTTAAACATGGAATTCAGGAGTCTTTTGACCATTTTAATACCAAGTGTAATCATTTTTCAAGAAGAAATTATTTTTCTATTTTATCACACTTTAACAAACATCACCCATTTCTAACAAGGACCAAGTGCATTCTTGTGTAAAGCCCAACATACTGTTTCACAGTTAAGTATAATTTTGAAATAATAACAAGGGCAAATTAAATTCCCTATGGAATGGCGGAGACTAAGTGCCCCCTAGTAAAGTTATAGCTTTAGATATATCATCTTGTGAGTTAAGCTAAGTCATTTTATGTACTGTTTAAGTTAAGGGATGTGCCTGAAGTAAATAGCAGAATGTTTGACAAAAATCTATTCTAGACATGCATAATATGCATGATCATAATCATAGTTCTGTTTGATACACTACTTTTGTTATGTAATCATAAAGATGCAGTTTTTTGTTGCATTCAAGTCAGCTTAAACTCTGACTATTTTAGAGTCTATTATAAGATACATTCAGTCCTTTGCATTAATATAAATTCATCATAGTTGTGTGAAGTCTGTAGTTAGGATTCTGTTCTCAGGGACATGAAATGATTTGGTGATTCATAAACGCATCCCATTTTGTCGTTATTAATCAGTCTTTGTATGTATATTTAGCTGGTAGGTATTAGCTTGAATAATTTCTTTTATCTTCGAAGATCAGTCTCTGTTTTCTTAATCGCTTATTCATTATTGTTTTTTTCGTTTTTGTTGCATGTGTAGATTCTTATTTTGCTTTTCCTCCACTTCATTTTCATGTGTGAATCAATTACTAGTGTTGTTATTTATGTGAATAAGTAAGTAGTCGCGTGTAAAACTCTAGTAGTATGTACCATTAAAAGGCTTTGGTAGTACTGAAGTATGTATGAGCCTAATGGTAATTAAAATTACTGAGTGGAAAATAAGTAAGATCATGATTTAAACTCTTTATGACTCCGCATCTGTGTGCTCGTAAGGTGTCAACCAGAATCTGATGAGATGAGATAAGAATCTCCATAGTAGAAAAAATTCTGTTGGAGTCTCTTCCGAGAGAGCGGGAACAAATTCAAAAGGTTTGTTCAGTCTTGGTGCGGAACCCTGGCAAGTGAGATGGAGTAACTGTTAACCGACAGTTTTAACTGTACTCAAACGTTGGGGGAGCTACAGCCTTGCATACTTGTAAGAAACGAGATTGTGAAAGATATCGTTTTTCTTTCTTGTCGTTTTTCCACTAGCTCCAAGAAGCAAACCACACTGAAATTCCAATTAAAAATTATTTTCTAAGTGAAATTCCGGCATTACGTAACGATATATACATATATATATATATATTATAGGATGTATGTATGTATGTATGTAATATAAATATATAGATATATATACTAATATATAGTTATATATTATATATATATATATATATATGCAAACCCAATTATACCTCAACTGACTTTGATGCATCATCTGGTAACTACCGAAAATTAAATTCTATATCAATTGTAACATATAGCGATTTTCAAGCAGAATAGAATACTAATTAGCAAAATTTCTATCAAGAGACAATCTACAATTATTCTACAGATATTCTTTTTACAAACTTTCTATTAACAGGGAAGAAAGAGAGAGAGAGAAGAAGAGAAAGAGAAGAGAGACGAGATGAGAGAGACGAGAAGGGAGGAGAGGGAAGAGAGAGAGAGAGAGAGAAATTCTTGTTTATAAGGTGTCCAGTGAATAAGGACAGACGATTGTTAACAACCCTATCGACAGATAGAGAGAGGGAGACCCAAGCATCATTATAAGAAGAATTAGACAGCACTGGCTCTCTACATTCCCTTCCCAGACGGCATCTAATCAAGAGAGATGAAAGGGACGTCATCGCTGCTGCTGCTTCTAGCATTTTTCGTGGCTGCAGCTGTTGCTGGTGAGAATATTCAGTCTTCTCTAGTGTGTAATCACTTAACAATTAAACATCTACAATTTCTTGTTACATTACAATGGACCCTGACCTCAATAAACAAAACCCTATGAACACACTTCTATCACTATATCTAAGCGGTTATGTAATTTACATATATGTGTGTTTGTGTGTGTGTGTGTTTGCGTTATTTCAATAGCCATACTATACCCCCTTAACTTCCCGAATTATGGCTATTACAATTAGAAAAGTTTTTGGTAATGAGTGACCATTAGATTCTATATATATATGTATAAATATATCACATCACCGTGATTCATATACATGCATTAAACTACAAATATCCTTTAATATCCAAACAATCGACGAACACAAACCTCTCGGTAGTTTTCTTGACAGCTGACATTTAAGAATTGATTGTAAAAATTCTATATTCTTACGAAGCATTACAAATTAAACGCTTGATGTATATGTGTAGCAATAGTATTTAATTTATTAGGGCAAGAACTACGAAGCTAAGTTATATATATATATATATATATATATATATATATATATATATATATATATATATATATAGTAGCATAGAAGGTGAGGATGGGCCTCATTGGTATACCATAAAGAAATAATATATATATATATATATATATATTATATATATATATATATATATATATAATATACATACATATATATATACAACATATATATATATACATACATATATATATACATACATATATATATATACTACATATATATAAACTACATATATATATACATACATATATATATAACAACATATATATATACTACCCTATAATTATACATTACATATATATATACATCATATATATATAATATATATATATATATATATATAGTATATATATATATATATATATATATAGATAAATATATTATATAATATATATATTATATTATAGTTTAGACATATGTTACAGACTTTGTGGGATTCCTAACTTTGAAAGAATTAACAAGAAAGCAACAAACAGAAATCTCCAGCTTATTCCCACATTGAAGCTGTAACCCTATCTGAAGGTAATCTAATGGTTACATATGAGGCTGTAATCCTCGCTAATCCAATTGGACGGAAAATTTATGGTTACAAATACACAAAAAATATTGGGTCTCCCCTTTAGAGAAGAAGTAAGTCTAGCAAAAGCCGTAGGATCAAAACTGACAAGATTCATTTGCACGATCCCTTTGCCGGGTCTTATTTGTATTGGTTTCTCTCCTTGCACCAGATTTGTCAAATGTCATAAAGTCTAAAAGTAGCTCGATCAGTTTGCAATAATTTCAAAATGAGACGCTATATAAATTCAAAAACATAGTCATGATACATACAACCAAAGAACACACGATGAAGGATAAGTCACCCCTTTCTTAGGCCCCGTCCATACGGCCAAGCTTTGCTCGACGAACTTTGTTCGATGTGACGTCAGAAGCAGAGAAACAGGGGATGAGTTTCTGAATTTTCTCGCTGTTTCTCCGCTTCTGACGTCACAAAGGACAAAGTTCGTCAACCAAAGCTCGACCGTGTGGACGGGGCTTTAAGAGACAGGTGGGACACATTTTACTGTACCCAAATCAGATTTTGAGCAAGATTGACTTCTCCTTCAGGAAGCTGCCCTGACCCTTTCATCGCTCTGGGATCAGAGTGCTACTACTTCTCCGACACAATCGAATCCTGGCCAGCAGCGAGGTCATCCTGCATGTCTATGGGGACCACCAGCCTCCCCGCGGACCTCGCAGTGTTCGACGTAGCTCCCGACGACTACCATCTCATATTCAATCACGTTTCGCTAATAGGTGAGAAATGAAATCTAACAAACCTGTGATGGAATTTTAAACTAGCTCTCAGGTACAAAGTGGAAAATTTAAAATAACGGAAACATCCGCTACATAAAAGATATGCGTACTACAGATCTTTTACTGCCTTTGGATGCATTTACACTAGCGAAAGCAAAAATAACTAAAATATTCCTTCAACAATTTATATAATTAAAGAACCATTTACAAGTTGAAACCTGTCTTCAGCAGATCTGACAAAAGAAAAAATTCATTCTTAGGTATTTACTATGCAACATTACTAGAATTACTCACTTTAAGAAATTACCATTAAAATAACCTACGTTTCATACTGCATAGCGTCTTGAACAGATGTTGCTTGACGTACAATCGGCAAGAAAATTGAAGATACAGTTTTCTGAAATCTTCGGACGCCAATTGCTTAATAATACCACACATGGCAACTCTAGAAAACGGGCAGAGCTTCAAGAAAGTCCTCGTGTTTGTTGCCATCTAGATTTCCAGTAACTTTAAACCATAAAGATTCTGTTAAATTCCTGTAATCATTTATAGCTGTATGCAGTAATATTTGGTCAATAACCAGTAGAATCCATGAGGAACAATGCAGGAATGAAGGCAACATTATGAGAGAGAGAGAGAGAGAGAGAGAGAGAGAGAGAGAGAGAGAGAGAGAGAGAGAGAGAGAGAGAAAGCATAGACCTATTTATAGCTACTTCATTCATATATTTACTTTGAGAGATTGAGTGATAATATATTTTTAAAATATGTTCAAGAAGTAGAGAGAGAGAGAGAGAGAGAGAGAGAGAGAGAGAGAGAGAGAGAGAGAGAGAGAGAGAGAGAGAAAGAATTGTAGCGTTGGTGGTGGACTTGTGATGGGAAATGGGAGGAAAGAGTGTTGAGTCTGTTGACAGATTACTGGGAAACAGTGATATGGTTGCCAAGACTGCGCTTCACTATACTAGATAAAACTTGAAGGGGGCTTGTAAAAATATTTATTGCCACAAATAACTCTATATCTATTGCAAAAAAATCCTGATGCATTGGGATATCTTTCAGTCTCGCGGCAAAGTAAGCAGCCGTTTTAAGCTGTGTAGGCTAACTCCCAACTCCTTGTAATGGGAGCATAGCCAGAAAATCTTCGAGTTGACAGGCTACTTTAACCTTGATAAAAATTTCCTTTTAATGACAGTAGCTTTGTAAACAACTAATAGCATTCAAACCATGTCAGCGTCAGTCATTCAAGTGTGAAAGCCGTTACATAAGCCAGTATCCAGTGACTTGTGCTTTCTCGCCAAAGTTCTCGGATTTACTAGATTTGTTAAACCTACCTTAAGCTGGTATCACACTAGTCATTTCTTGCTCGCGGTTTTGGCCAGCATCCAGCTGATGCTCGCGAGCTAAAGTGTTGTATCGTCACACTAGGAACTTGTGGTTTCGAGGAGCTGTAGGAAAAAGTAAACAAAACTGATCAGCTGATATCATCATGCCGGCCAGAAATCGTCGGACTGTGGCAAAATGTGCTGCAGTGGTGTATTTCTCGGAAACTTACATAAATGCAAGAGTAACAAAAAACTTTTGTGGGTTCAAGAGTGGCTCAGGAGAAGAGAAGCCAAAGGTCTGAGAGTACGTCCTATCAGCAGCAGCCATCTTGTTTGTTGACACTACGCTGTGGGTCGCGGCTCGTGCTGGCTGCTTCCCGTTCTGTCTGAAAGTTAAAATCTCGAGCTAACAGCTCGCGGTTTTCGATTTTCGGCAGCAACGGCTCGCTGCTCGAGAAAAAAAGGCCTAGTGTGAGGGCAGCTTTAGCTGTCACAACATTGACCGCCATTGAAGCTTGCTAACTTTAAAACCTTAGGAATACAAACATAAATTTATAGAATCTAAAATAATGACCATTGCTGCTTATGATGATGCAAAATAATCCTGTTCAGTGAGAAAACCGAGTAAATATTGTCGTTGTGATACGGAGTAACACAACCAGCTATCACCCACTCTATCTTCCAGATTTCTATGAACGAATCCACCCGAGAAATTCCAATTTTTCAAGCATCTGAACGTTTTTGTTTTGCAGTTTTAACTTATATAATTTGCGCTGTATTTTCATATTCAAGAGTAAATTTAGCGTGATTATGTCTTTTCAGTAAAAATCAAATGGGAAATTCGATGAACGAAAGTTAATGAAAACCGTATCTTCAGTTTTCTTGCTCATAGTACAACGATCAAAAGCTATCTATACAAATGGACTAAGAAATTCAATTATTAATTCAGTCGAAATAAATTCTCCTTCACCAGCTGATGGAAATGTCCAAGCCACTTAAAAGTATTCAAGGTGATCGAATCTGACAATGTATATTGATGAAAAAAATCAACAAAAATAACAATAACCACACTACTACTCAATCAGGGGTGAGTGAATACTGGATCGGAGGGACAGAGAAAGGTCACGAAGGCTACTGGATCTGGGTAGACGGACGCCCCGTGGACATGCTCAAGAGTTACTGGCAGCACAACGAGCCTGACCGTGGAGATGCCAACCAAAATGTCTTAATAATTCGGCACAACTCGGAAGAAAGTTACCCTCGGAGGAGGATTGGCGATTATTCAGAAGAACATCTCTCTTATTACATATGTCAATTAGGGGTTCAGGGAGTCATCTAGGGTAAGAGTCCCAGTCTATCCCTTTCTTCTTCAATTCTCATGTTATGACAGTCTTCCGATAAAATATTAAGATTTGCCTGAACACCCTTGACTTTGGTATACATTAAGCATCATGAAGCCATTGAGGTTGATAAATCCTTCGTTCAGTATCAGAGGAATTCTTTCACCCTTATATCTGAAATATAGTTTAACTGTACATATAACGCCTTCAGTTAAACGCTGCTGTTCAAATTTCATCAGATTGCGGGATTTTAAAAACAGGTTCTGGGAGCAGTATAAATGCCTTATAAATGCAATATGCACAAATTTAGCGGCTGATAACAATTCTTCCCATCCTTCAAGTCAGACGCACAGATCCAGGAATAAATAATGTAAGTCATCTCATTCACCACTCACTCTCGTATTTTGCTCAAGTGAATCGACACTGATTTATATGAACATATCAACGGATATATTCATACTAATTTTAATGTTAACATAAACTTACTTTGTGTAAGAACTTTAATGCCAAGTCATAAAAATCTCATAGATGTTGTGTCTGGGAAACCCTATGCTGAAAAGTAGAATATCATCAACACCTCACCTCTGGAAAAAAAACAAAGTAAAAAATGTCTAAAACTAATCTTCACAACTGCTATGGCACCACCAACACAGGAACAATGTATTAAATTTAATTTCCCTTATATTTCTACAAACAATGACCATAAAATAAAATAAAAACCTGAAACAGTCATTTTAATTATACCTATCACCAACTGACTTGAAACTACAGATTTTAAATAAAATCATGTCATTGTTTGTAAGCATTAGAGATCCAGGTTGTTCTGGAATATATCAACTAAAGCACTAAAAATCTTTGTTTCCGAGTTACTCAACACAGAGGTACCAGTCAGCTATAGGAAAAAAATCTGTAAATATATGAACATAACTAAGCTGAGAGTCTTTCATATTTCCAAAACTGTGCTGCTTAGTTTAAAGAACCATTCTTAAACCTGAATGATAGCCCATTTTCGTTGTAAATCAGTCTCTACTGCTATTTTATAACATGGTTTATTTTTATTATCGCATCGTCATTGGCCTAAATTAATTTGTTATAATTTTCTAACATTTTTTTTTTCTAGTTATCATGTCCTCACTACTTTTTTCAAACCAGCAGTACGCGAGTGTAAGACGTCAAAATAAAGAATCAGAAATATCCTCCAGTTTTCCTTATCCTGACAAACATATAAACATAACTATATACACCACATCCCATACCAAGCAACATTGTCGTTGTGGAGAGCTTTGGTACTAGAGACCACGATGCTGGGGCAGAGGCGACCATTCAGCCTCCACCTGGACCCAGCTCCAGCTTTGGGCTTTGGTCCTATGCTCAACCAATTCCAGTTTGGTTTTTTCTTAATCTTTATTTTATCACTATTCTTTCTCTATCATACCAATCCTCTTCCTTTGACCCTCCTATCTCTTAGGTGTGAGCGTCCGTGCTGCAAGGGGGTAGAAGGCAAACTTTGGATCAGTCTTTAACAGCTTCCTAGACGCCAAATGGAACAGCGTCCTTATCCTTTGTTTTTTCCCTACCTACTTCATTCGGGGCTCTCAAGGAGTGTACTGTATAGTTCCCTCTCATATGCCCAGGCCCATATGGCCAATAATGGAAATCAAACAAATCCTATGGGGTTGGAGAATGACCCTGCTCACAATCAGTCCCCTGATTTTTTGGGCTTTTCTGGCTTAGTTAGTTTAGAGACCTCGAGCCAGACTACTCCCCCAGAAATCTCCTCATTCCTGTCCTCTTTTACCATGCCAACTGTCATCTTGGCATGATGCCTTATGCTCCCTTTCCACCAAGTCATTTTTGGTGATTACTCTACAACCGTATGAGCCACAAGGTTCTACCATGAAACACCAACAAGCCCTACAGCATCTCTTCTCAAAAATATTTTTATAAGTCTTCAACTCCTAGTTTCTTTGGAATTCCAATGTTTGAATTTGTTTTCAGCCATTTTTAGCTGGTAAACCTTTCAAATGTAACGTGATTCATGGGGATTAGTTGATACATACACACATCATGGTACTTTTCACTCAAAAGCATCAGTCTGCACCACCCTCTTCTGTAAAAAGCAAAAGGTTATTAAGTGTTGGATTAATTATTCACTGACCAAAAAGAAATAGATTGTAAGGTGAAACCAGAGTAATGCTAATGTTCTTACACTATAGGGACGTGAATATGAATAGGTATTTTCAAAATATTTACTTAAAGAAATTGTTCCTTTTTAATGTTAATCTTAAAATTTTAAGTAGAACCCTTTTTTTTAACAAAATGGATTCAACTTCATTTCAAATGACAGTTTTTGTATGTTATGACTAGAATTATTCATGTTCATACTGAATGTGTGGTAAACAAATGTCCTTTATTCATAAAGTAATTGTTTCTTAACCAACTACAGGGTCTGAAAATAACCACGAATTCAATGCCAATATCGGACTCATATCGGAATAAGAAATTTAATGCAGTACTGCGACTCAAATCGGAGTCGTTAAAAATTTTAGCATCGTTCCCTTCACTATCTCCTACCCCACTCAAATGTTCTCCATCAACCACCCTTTGGACCCCAGAAGTGGGACAAGTAATTTATCACCCCCCCCCACCCCGACTGCTCCTTATGCGAACAATATACCCCTTTAAAAAGTGCCTGCAGACAGGTAGGAATGGTGAAATTCCTAACAAGACGCAATCACTCACGTTTTGTTACCTAAACAGTTGCACTGGAATAGTGATGATACCCTCTGAGCAGTACCCAGTTGACAATGTCAGCTGGAATGACTGCTCAACGGATCTCAAAAAGCTCCTAAGTGACCACCACGAAGTTCTCTATGATACATGCTACACTCTTGGGATCACATTCAACATTACAAAGTCCAGAAGTATATTTCTCCCCAAGAGTAATGCCAAAACAGCTGGTGCTTCGGTCACCCAGCCAAATTTTGCAGATCATAAGCACGGTACCCCTTTGCAGCTCACCTAGCCGTGATCAAGCAAATTGCCATTCACAGAAGCGTATTTATGCTAATTGTGCTGGCAAACATTTTTTTTTTTCTGTTTTTTACCATGGTTGCCCTCTCTGCAAGTTCGAATCAGAGGTGGGCCCCCTCCACTTCAAGCATGGAATGACTGAAAGCTAGACAGGACGCTTGGCACCTTGGCTTTACCACTGTTACCCTAACCCAGATCATGACAATACTTACTAAAGCAAACAAGCAAAACCTCTGCCAATATCACGTCACAGCAAATCCCTCTTCCCTCCTCTTTAATTCCGCAATCCACCACCACCTCTAATACTTCCTTAAGGACCCTCATCTCTTGTCTCTATTAATACCCCCAACTACAAACTTGCTAAGTATCTGGTTGCTTCTTGAGCCATTAACCAGGAATATTGACACAATTAACAATTCTTGTCAATTTAAAGGACTCTGATCTCTATATGACCAGTTTGGATGTTGAGTCACTTTTTACTTATGTGCCTGTGAGTGAGACAATTGAAATTATTTTACAGCTTTCCTTTTTAATAATACAGTATACAAGCAGGTTGATGGTATGGCTTGGGCTCACCACTCGGACTTACGTTCTCCAATAGCTTTAAGATGCTGAACGAATGTCTTCTCAGTTACCATCCTCTTTTTTATGTACAGTATGTTGACAAAACCTTTGCCCTCTTCCAAAGAGAGTACGACTTGAGATTCCTTTTGGGAATTTGCTAATGCTTGCCACCCCAGTCTCAAGTTTACTCTTGAAAAGGAAGAGGGCAATCGACCTGGCGTTTCTTGACATCCTGGTCACCAGACAACAGTAATTTTACTACCAAGATTTTTAGGAAATACACTTTTACAGGATTGATTGCCAATTTTTATAGTTATTGCTGTTATAATTGCAAGATTAATTCTGTTATGACTTTCATAGGTCCCTTTCCCTCACCACAAGATATTTTGAACACAATTGTTTTCCATCAAAGATAGTTTTCAAAAGCCTCAATAAAATACTAAACAGGAGGTTTCTCACTCTGTGTTATACTTTCACGGCACCAAAACTACATTTTGACACAAAGTTCCCATACTGTCATGATGTCCACTTTTAGAACAAAATTGACTAGCAAAATTTAAAAACATATTGGTGAATTGAATGTTAAATTTGTTTCTGTCAATTCTTAACGATTGGCTCTACTTTTAATCTTAAGGATCAGCTTTGTGCTACGATGTTCTCCGGAGTGGTACTTAAGTATTCGTGTCCGAAGTGTAACTCGGGGATTTATGTGGGATCCACTCGAAGGCTTCTAAAAGTAAGAATTTATTCTCATATGGGTAAGTTTTTGTTGGGGCAAAAATCTCCAACCCCAAACACTTCAAAATAAGAAGTCACACGAAATTTAGTAAAACTTTCATTGTAAGCAGAGATTTCTGCATATTTGGACGAACTATAAGCCAACTAGAACTACCAATACTCGAGGTGTTGATTATAAAACAACTTTTTCCGAAATTGTACACTCAGACTTCAGTTGTTCCTTTATCCCTGTAGCAATAATAATGCTTTTGTTTTGTTTTTCTTTTAAACACCTCATTTTCTGTATTTGTGTACTACTGACAGGTTGGCTCCAAACGCTTAATAATTTTTTATTTATTTATTTGTTTTCATAATATTTTAACATTTTAGCACTTTAAATTATCAATAAAAATATTTTTACTTATTTCTCATATGTTCTCTTTGTCTTAATTAATTTCTCAGTATTTTTCCGGTTTCCTCTGCGTCCTTTGTGTAAAATTTCATGTTTAGGTCGATTGTCATTTCTTATGTGCTGACTTTGCCTTTGTGCATATTTTTCTGTAAATTTTATTGTCAATGTTTTTGTTTTTAATTTTAGAATCCCTAATGATGTAATCATGGATCATGAAACGTTGGGAATAAACATGTAATCTAATGTAATCAAGAGTATTCCTGTCTGATCTCCTGTCTGATGCCTATATTCGGGCATTCCTATCCCTTGTTCATATGTATGCATACATATATAATATATATATATATAATATATATATATTATATATATATATATATATATATATATATATATTTTACGTATGAGCCCGGCCTTGAGAGAGGCTCGATATGTAAACAGAAATAATTGAGGGAGGACAAGATGAAATTAATTGAACTTACCGTAAAACTGATTATAATGAATATTTAATCTAGAGGAATAGGTCGCCAGAAACTCAGCTAGTTACTTTATAGCTATTTATTTACAAAAGGCTCGTACTGGCCTGGAGAAAAGTAAATGCTATTGGTCACCACGTGGACTTATAATTTCTCACAAATGGATGTTAGATGGCTCAAAATGGAATTGATAAAGCTGGTTTCATAAACTTGCGGGAATGCAACACTTGCGGGCAGACAGACTTCGTACGTGACTCAGGGAATCTGGAAAAGGATCCCAGATTACACAAGATAAAAGAAAAAATGACTTCTTGCTTTGATTAAGGATAATTAATTCTCTAACACTGGGGGAAGGAACTCTAATGTTTCACTGAGGTATGCACTGAAGGCTTAGTCTTTAACAAGTCACAAAGGGGAGCACGTGGCCCGATGAGGACAAAGGGCTTTTGATGTAGGAGGGATAAAAATGAGACTTGAAAGTGAAATTAGCAAGAGTCGTATGGTAGTAAAAGGTGCTGGGTTGGAGTTTACACTTTTAGACGTACCTGGATGCAATATTCAGTGTATCGTTGTGGAAGAATGCGGCCTGACTTTGTTTCAGGTCTGGGGTTCGTGCCCGCCAGTACACCGAGCCGATAGGCTTAAGTGTGGGAGGCTGGCCGGCTGGACATCCGTCCGGGGTCACAGACTGCAGTCGAGGAAGATCCTTATTGTCTTGGTATCACGGGGCTTCCAAATACCGCCTCGGGCACTGCCTGAAAAGTGATCACAACAGCCAGCAAATTGGGAAGGAAAAAGAGGTCTTATTGTAGAGGTCCCTAAGATCCATCTCGAAGCCTAGCTACTCTTGTGACTTGCCTCTCTTACCCTAAGCTTCCGTCAGACCGGAAATGTCTCTCTAGCCTACTACGACATGCTCTCTCCCAACATCAGTTGCTTTAGGAGAAGGCATGGCTGCTTCTTTTATAAATACAATTAATAAAAAAAACTGCTGGGAAGGCGAGGCGTTCTATAAACGTCACAATATACACACACTCACACACACACACACACATATATATATATATATATATATATATATATATATATATATATATATATATATATTGTCCTAATGAATATTGGTAAGAGAAGTGTCCTCATTAGTACTGGGGAAAACATCTAGGATTACTGAAACTGCAACATGTATCCTTCATTGCTCCAAGGTTTGCATTTAGTTACATTTATAAATATTTCTGACATAATTGGATAGGTTTTAAGCTACTATTGCATGCGATTTTTAATTTAGGTTACCGTTACTCATCTATTCACGTCAGTTTTTACTTATTCAGTGTTTGGTTTACAGTGCATTACAATGCACCGAATAGCAAAAACTTACATTAGTATATGTACAGTTTCAGTGTCGTCCTAAATTTGTTCCTCTATATTGCAGAATCTCTTACGGGGCTCAGCAGCAATGATTTAACACAACAAAACTTGCTACAATTCCTTTCCAATAAAAGTGAAGACTGAAATATGCAAGTTGCCCCTATACCTTTCACTGGTCGTTTTATTTGTCCTTAGTCTATATTTCCCAGAAATATTTTTCTGTTACTTCGCATTTCCAAGTGGTTGACAGAGAACTTGAAGGTCAGATAGGCATTCAAGGCTCAACAAGTTGAGCTCCAAAAGCAACTATATATGAGAAAAACCCCTCGAAGAGAATCACAATCAAGCACCTGATCAGGAAAACTGATACCTACATTGGAAACGAAGTCAAGCAAAATATAACGACGAATAATAACAGGACGAACATTTGAAAACTTGAGAAACTAGGGTCTCAATCTTCGGCGAAATGAAAAATGAAATATGTACACACGGTTCAAAAAGTTTTGAAACGTGGACTCTAGGTACTTAAGTAATCAACACTTATAATACAAGTTGATAGTCCTAATAAAGGTAATACTACGTCCATTTATCACTAAAATGATAAAAAATAAACAAATATCCAGATGTAAGCGCTCGTGAAGCAAAGCAGTAGAGCTTGTTTTTATTTTGTTCAAGTTCTGGCACTTACATCTAAAACTAGCAAAGAGACCATTTCAAAGTTTTGCAGCGAATAAAAAGAAAGACATCTGGTGCAGGTCTGTGTGACAACGCGACACCTTGCCAGAACGTGGGTGTTGAGGCACTGGAAACCGAGTAGCCTGTACTACTTATAGAGATACGGGCACTAAAGGCAATGGTTTAGTTCCTCGTTGCCAGACAGCTTATGAAAAAGCCTTGGGCTACGTCAATAATTACCGCACTTTGAACAATTTGTCTAAAACACAAGGCCCTCGGGAGGCCACAACCCATAGGAAAACAAGATTCTATAAATAGTGAAGAAAAATCTTTAGCATTTATTACCATTAACCTTTGGGGGTATAAAGTGTCTGTTTTTTTGGTAACAAAAGATAACACATATCTCAAGCGATGTGAAAAAGACAGCTTGAAGTAATCGTCACGTATAATTAAAACAAATTAAGGTCATTTACATACAATATGCCAATGCAAAGTATCATGAAGAAGGATATATTGGAGAATTAAAATATCTATTTTGTTTCCCAGTTGCTGAAGATAAGCCTCAAAGCTCACTGACTGCCTGTCCTACTGATTCGTTTCAATTATCTGTTACAACTAGGAGCAATTTATTTCACATAAGAGGGAACAAACATGAGCAACAAGAATATGATGTTCATTTTTACTCTCAATTTAGGCCAACAATGAAATCGCTAGTATACAATGAATAGATGCACCGAAGTTTCTTCGGTGCAATCGAGTTTTCAGTACAGCGTGTAATGCTGTATGACAATCGCTGCCACGGCCCATGGAACTTTCAGCAAGGAACGGTGATGGCCTCTGTTGTTGGCAACTATAACGGTGCCAGACACGCGATCATGGTGAACTTTAACCTTAAATAAAAATAAAACTACTGAGGCTAAATGGCTGCAATTTGGTATGCTTGATTGATTGGAGGGTGGATGATCAACATACCAATTTGCAACCTTCTAGCTTCAGTAGTTTTTAAGGTCTGAGGGCGGACAGACAGACAAAGCTATCTCTATAGCTTTCTTTTACAGAAAACTATAGCTACGGTCTTTTGGGTAATCAGTCATAGACGACACTAAGATCTACTGAGGCTTTTCAGAGAGTATCTCGTTAGGTCTTAAAGGGTACAAAATTTTGAAACTTTCTCAAAAACATACTGTTTCTTCTGTGGTATGGAAGGACACACAATTCACTACCATGGAATTTCCTTGAAGTATTAATTGTCATAACCGCTATTGATCACAGCCACCAAAATATCTCAAAAAATTATATTACTTAATAAAAAAAAAAAAACTCACAGGATTTAAGGGAATTCATATAACAAGAAGGATGAGCTATATAAACAGAAGCAGATGTACCACAGGAAAAAATGGAAGAGTAGGTACAAATCTTGTACATTGAATGACAGTGCAAACGAACTTAGTAAACAGGAGTTAAACAGTATTAACACTTGATAAGAACAGGAGACCTTACCCCATTTATGATGTACGTCAGTGCTATAACACAAATCATGCTTTCTCCTGCAGGCGGCCTCATATATTTGTTACTTACCGAAGACAAACTACCTCCCCATATTCCTACAAAAGATTTATTTCATAAAAACCTATTTCAATTGTATTTCTCTCCAACACATAATGAGAAACTAGCTTTTTGGCACCTACATATCGTTGATTTTGCACAGCTAATCTATATTCTATTTTCTATTCATTTTTCGATTCATGGCAAAAACTGTCACATGACTTTTTTGATATACACATATTTATTATTTGCAGGATATATCTTTGTAAGTACTTATTTTTTCATCGAATTACTGTTCCTAACGGCACTTTGAAGATAATCTTCTTAAGCAGATGCTGAATATCTTTGAAATCACTACTGCTTGGTAGAGAAGCGGAGATCTGCGTTGTATGTTTCGGTTATTATCATTAGAACGTCTTTATACGTCGTCTAACACAGTATCAGGATATTTTAATATCTTACTTGCATTCCTAACTATATCCTTTTCATCAATATATTCATAGATACTTACACAAAATGCTCTCAAAAACATGAATGTAAAAACTTATTTCTTTACTGCATCGGACAGAAAAAAGATTATATATATATGTATATAATATATATCTAATATATATATATATATATATACTATATAGTAGATATATATATATCGATATCTATATATCTATATTTATGTATATTATAATCCGGATATATATATATAACTATATCTATATCTAATACTATCTGATTTAATATATTAAATTATAACTAAAATAATATATATATATATTAATACAAAATAAAATATCAAATATATTATATCTATATATATTATATAATACTATATATATATATTATATATATATACGAAGGCGGCTGGTATGTTAGTACGTTTCTGAATACTGTAAGTTTAAACTTACTATGATTAGTATGTGCTGGGGAATCCAAAAAGATAAGCTACAGTCACTTTTCGTTTCCTTAGTGAATTTTGTTGGCGACAATAATTCTCTCAGTTGCCAAAGACAGAATTTAAATTTTTTTCTCTGGCTAAATATTTCCAATGTGCCTAAATCATTTACACTGCGCGGGATGAGTTTATTATTTAAAAAAAAAATGATGTACAATATGCTTAAAACTAGACAAGATTTCCCATGGCCATGTCAAAGTTCGAGAGTAATATTTCCCGTTGCATTATAATTTTACACCTTTTTTTTTACACATTTTAATCAGTTTCATTAAAGTTTCCTTAGTGAATGGTCACCCAACTGTCTACTCTCTGCTAGGTATCTGATAAAAATTCTTACAAATCTTCAATAATGAAATATCAAAACTCAGATAATTAAAATCACTAGTAACTTGAACACGATTTTTTTTATTTATTAGGTCTACAATAATTATTTCATTTATAAAATCTACAATATCAATATTATTTATAAAATCTACATTATACTCTTATCAGAAATGGTACCAACCAGTGGATTAACAATATCAATAAGATTTTAAATGAAATGTATGAAGCACAGCTTACAGTTGATAGTTGGCCCATCCGGAAAATTTATGTTACATAAAATCTTGCTTTTAAGTTTCCATTTCTCTTTAGTAGTTTTTAATCTTTTGTCATTCAAATTACTATTTCCACAATCTAAGGTTTATTTAGTTTATCTCTGAATGCAACTTGATCATTCATTCATTCATTTTTCTACCTAAAGACATTCATTTAGTAATGCATAATACACGAAATTTGTCAGCTTTCATCTGGTGTATGTTCTTAACACTTCATCTTGGGAAAATTGGATATTTTTTTCTATATTTGCCTTTGCGTTGAGTTATTCTCTATACTATATTCACATATATACTTCCCTGGAATGCACACCTCTCGTTATTTTTGCAATGTTCACCGCAGTAGATGATAAAGGTTCATTTAGCCTACAAACTAAGTCAAAAGTCATTTTTCGAACTAGACATTTGTTAGATAAGCTGACAATTCAATGATACGCGTCGACGATCCAAGATTTCTCTGAATTAGACAGTCCACACTATCATTATGTTTAATTCAGAACTTGAGAAACATTTTTTCCCATTCTTCAATGCAATAACCTCGTGGTGTACCTTTACCTTCCAATGGCCGATGAGATTCAAAACTTTTTTCGTAAATTTATCATGTGATTAATATTTTCCAATTTAGTCATGCTGAAGTGTCTATGAATGCGCTTCGCTGCCCGTGCTCAATATAACCCATTTCTAACTGAATTTTTATTATCATTTATCTAGGAATAAACTGATCACCCCGACATTTACAAAGAAACCAGAGGCGTTCTTTGGCTTCATGGGCTTGTGCAAGGGTACTGGCATATTCTTTAACAACATATTCAGGAATGGGAAGAGAGCTCTTCAAAAGACTGAAAGAGGCACATGGTGTCCATTAATTCTTTAAATCACATGAATGCGTGATATACATATGGAAGGTATCATAGTTCCTCGCTGGACGCGTGGTTTTCGCTCTCGACTGCCAATCCGGTAGTCCGGAGTTCGATACTCGGCTCTGCCAACACGGAATCTAAGGAATTAATATCTGGTGATAGAAATTCATTTCCCGATATAATGTGGTTCGGATCCCACAATAAGCTGTAGGTGACCAACTGGTTCCTAGCCACGTCAATATATCTAATAGCTTCGGGCCAGCCCTAGGAGAGCTGTTAATCAGCTCAGTGATCTGGTTAAACTAAGATATACTTAACTTTATCAAGGAATTGAAAAACAAGGCAAACCCCAGACCAATATAAACTTTAGTTAAAACAACTTCAACCTGGCTGGTGTATATATAATACACAATATATATGTCAGGGAACAGTATAAACATAAGTGTGTGACAAAACATTAGCACCTGACAAGAGGAACAAGAGTCATAACTTTATTTGTGACTCAGCACTGACCTCAGTCACCAGAGAAGTTAGAACTCCATCTCTCTCTGTCATTGGAAACCAGTACAGATGTATAAACTATGAACAGAATGAACAGAACAACTAAATTTGCATACTATCAGTTGGATAGGTGCTAAAAAGTAAGTTTATTCTAATATACTAGAAAGAAGTATTACCGAGTTTATAGCTATAATGTACAGATTTCAAGGAAACTAGCTTGTCCGGGTTCAATAACAAAAGTGTGAACTCATCTGCATGGAAAAGCAAGATTTGTTAAATGACTGGCCTCTGTTACAAATGAGGTTAGATAGCCTCATACTTCTGTTGGTTTGTACTGTTACCCAGCATACCCTGTCGAAGTCTCAACTACATAGGATACAGTCGAGAATTATAACTTGTGGTACATTACAATTATACAATAAACACACATACACACACGTGTGTAATACTCATAGAATCTACTGGGGTAACTTCTACTAGATATATATGTAATTGTAATAACCATATGCCCTCATAACTTCTTCACTCTTTCAATACGCTTGCAATTACAAAGCCTAAGATCAGGGGCATCATTGGTGGGGGGGGGGGGGGGGGGGGGGGTGGGGGGGGGGGGGGGGTGGGGGGGGGGGGGGGGGGGGGGGGGGGTGGGGGGGGGGGGGGGGGGGGGGGGGGGGGGGGGGGGGGGGGGGGGGGGGGGGGGGGGGGGGGGGGGGGGGGGTGGGGGGGGCGGCCTGTTGGCTTGGGGACACTTGTCCCCCTGGAGACACTCCTCCCAAAGATTTGGTTGGCCCCCCTAGCCTTTGAAATAATAATAATAATAATAATAATAATAATAATAATAATAATAATAATAATAATAGTAACAATAACAATAATAATAATAATAATCATACTATAATGGGCGTAATGTCTGTCTGTCTGTCATTCAATCACGGCCAAACGGCTGGTCAAACGGCTGGTCAGATGGGCATGAAACTTTTCAGGGTTATGGTGAGGACCCCTAAGATGGTTTGTAATGGGATTCCATCCAACCTAACCCCCTCCTTTGTAGGGGGTGGGGTTGAGAAGGGATTCCCTGAAACGGAGCGGTTTCTGGCCGTGAAACGAGGCTGGTTATTCCCGTAGACTTAGTTACTTTACGATTTTTCATACATAATTTCTGTACAACTTCCCCGGAGCAAGTCGCGAATATTTCAGCTCGGACACAATAGAAGATGAAAATAATCATCAATATCCGCAAGATTTTTTGAGTAACTTAAATCCATCGGGACTGCCAGTGCACAAAATAACGTTGAAGAAGTACTGCCCGGTAATGTTGCTTCGGAATTTCGATCCTGCCAATGGACATTGCAATGGAACGAGGTACACCGTTATGGAGCTAAACTCCCACGTCATCGAAGCAGTGATAGCAACGGGCCCTCACACCGGCAAACATCTGTTCATCCCCCGGATTCCTCTGATGCCTTCGGACAACCAGTTTCCATTCCACTTACGGCGCAGGCAGTTTCCCATCAACCTGGCCTTCTCATTCAATGCAACCATTCGCAGGGCCAGACTTTGGATTGTGCTGGTGTGTTTCTGCCGTCACCCATGTTCACGCATGGCCAACTGTATGTGGCGATGAGCACAGCAACTGACTCTGCCAACTTGAAATTAAGTTGTGGACAAACTGATAATATTGTGTACAAAGAGGTTCTGTAGTAGGTATGTATAAAAATCACCGTTATTTTAATATTGCTGAACAAATAGTACATATAAACTTTTCACTTCTGCACCCGTATTTTATCACCCATCGTAGATGGGTAAGTTTGCTAGTAATAATAATAATAATAATAATAAAATTCACTACAGGGTGAATCTTATATGGCTTCAAAATGCTCCAAAATGGGCACGAATTTCCAAAAAATTCTCAGGGATATACACTGTCGTCCCAGTTGATAGGGCTCACTTCACTCGCTACCTTACCCCTACCCCCGCTAACAATCTGAAATGACACCACTGCGTAAGAACCAAATGGAAGAGTTAAGAAGTAATTCACGTCCGTAGCAGGAATCAGACCCGCATCCAGAGTACGTACGTGGGTACGTGGCTTCGTACTGATACTCTCAATGAGAGTTCGAATCCTGCTACAGACGTCTGAATTGCTTCATATTCTTTCCCATATATATCTTAGACTTTGCAATGACACGCATATCCAGAATGTATGAAAAAACTGAGAATATAAGAGTGCATTATGGTTATTACATATATACATATACACACACAAACACACACATGCACATGCGCGCACACACACACACACAATATATATATATATATATATATATATAGTATATATATATATATATATATATATATATATAGAACTTTTAAACCATTGTCAATTAATACAGGTAGCTCCACATGTGTAAAGGATGACTGTTACTTCAATGTTCATCCCATGATTTCTGAGGCTAAGATGAACCTCCAATTCATAAAGCCTCCACAATAGAAGGAACTTAAGGTATCTACAGACAAAGCTCGTCATCAGTGATTCAACCCAACACCTCACCTTCATACATCACGCTTTCTCATACTTCTTAGTTAGTAAAGCCTTATCATTTTATTTCTTCTTTCACCACAACTGACCACTGCTTACTTCATTATCAAAATATTTCCAGTTTCTTCATCAACCTATCACGCTCCATCCATACCTCATGACCAACCCATCTCAAATCCGTCTTATATAACTCGTCACCTTTGATGATCTTGTTTACTATGTCTCTGTCCTTTCTGAACATTTCCAAGCAGCTCAGGTTTTCTTACTCTAACGAAACTACACAAACAATTAATATAACTTTTCTTTCAATCTCTGTATTCAGCCCACACTTCACTTCAATAGGGAATAAATTATTCAACAATAACAACACACATCCAAACTTTCACTTCCAAAGATATTCTTCTTCTCCTCCAGAGCTTTTATTGTTTGTTTGTTTGTATGATTATGTTGCATGGAACCAGTGGTTACTCAACAACAGGACCAACGGCTTTACGAGACTTCCGAACCACGTCGAGAGTGAACCTCTATCACCAGAGATACACATCTCCAACACTTCAATGGAATGTCCGAGAACCGAACTCGCGGCCACCAAGGTGGCAGGTCAAGACCATACCGATCACGCAACTGAGGCGCTCAGAGCTTTTACAGAATCCTGCTTTTTCCTAGGCTTCACCCTCGCTTATCCTACCATCGACCGCTATGTTTACTCTTGAATACCCTTGCCAATCTCCCGACTACATTCCACCATCATCTATACTAAATTACTAAATACATTTCTCCATCTTTCTGACTTCCGTTTACCCTCAAAATTTCAAGTTTGCTTTTAATTTCTTGTCACTTTCTTTTTGACGGACTCTGCAGCCTCTCTTCAATGCTACCGCCTAACTTTGTAACGTCTGCTAAAATCAACCACTGCAAATTCTGATCTTAGAAATTTCCACCTACATCTTTTCTCACTTTACATATAAATCAGGACACAAATACACGGGTACACACATAGCAATGCTTAATATATATATATATATATATATATATATATATATATAATATATATATAACACATATATATATATATATATATATATATATATATATTATATATATATATATATATAGATATATATATCAAATACGTAACTAATCAGCAAAACAATCTACAAACACGGTATATAGAGCTGTAGAAATGAAGGAGAGTACCGCAAAGCCTCAGGATCAAGAAAACACCACAAGATATTAGTCATTGATTGAGGGCCGCGGTATCGAGTGATACTGGGAAAGAAGCAACAGTAGCTAGAAGGCTGCAAACAAGTTAAATGACTGAAGGACATCGCATGGGACAAGGTTATTGCCTTTGAAGAATTCTCTTTTTTCCAACGATTATTCACTAAAACTGAAAACCAACTGTTGTTATTCTTCACTCATATAAACTAGAAAGCAAAAATTTACTTTATATTCAGTGCTATACATAAACAAACCAATCACTCTTCCCACCAATGTCCTCTATTCTATTCCATCCTATGTAAATTAAATAAAATTTTTCATTAAAATCTTTTGTGAGGCACTTCTTAGGTGTGACCTTATAAGTGTTCAATTTGCTGTCTTGAAGTTCAAGCTTGCACGAGATTCAGGATATAACCCAATTATCATCTGCTAACAAACCTTAATTATTAGATCATCTCGGTTATACTTTCCACAATGAGAGAGAGAGAGAAGAGAGAGAGAGACGAGAGAGAGAGAGAGGAGAGAGAGAGAGAGAGAGAGAGGAATCATTATAAAAACCACTGAACACCAAAAGCTGATTACATTCTCTTCCCAGGCAACATCAAGTGAAAGAGATGAGAGGGACGCACTTACTTCTTCTCGCCATTTTCGTGGCTGGTAAGAGTACAAGGGTGGCTTTTTGATAAGGTGTGGGCACTTATGATACAATTATCTGTCTCATCCTTAGAGCTAATTTGAGCACGCTTTCGAGCATCACACTTAAAACACGTGCACAATAAGGCATGTAGAGCATGAACGTACATAATTATATTTCATTCAAATACAAAGACGAATGCATCCTTACAAACTGCGTATATATATATATATATATATATATATATATATATATATATATATATATATATATATATATATATATATATATATAATATATATATATATAGATATATATAGATATATATAGATATATATAGATATATAGATATATATATATATTATATATATATATATATTATATATATATATATATATATATATATATATATATATATATATATATATATATATAGCCGTGCCTAATATCGTTTAATATAAAATTCCCTCAACCAGGGAATAAACCTCGAAGGGGCATTTATACGTGACGCTATGATTCGTCTATCTATCGAGAGAGGTAATACATATAAGTTGATACCGATACTGTCGTTCATGTGCCTCTGCGCTGGTCTCAAAATCTGAGTTCAACAAGTATATGTACAAACATTCGGGGGTTCGAGTCTACCTTGTGACGGATCTTCCAATCACTTAGTCTAATAGTCCCCGTCGGCGTTATATGATGTTAATCGACATTTAAAAATGACATACACATACATATATATATATATATATATATATATATATATATATATATATATATATATATGAATTTTTATCACATTACCGTGATTCATATACATACATTAAGCTATATATGTCCTTTAATATCCAATTTGATCTACCTCGGAATTAATATATTTTCATATATGTTAACCGGAGGGGAATTTTTTTTTTTTTTAGTTGGTAGTAATTTCATCCTCTCGTGGATTCGAACCAGCGGACAGAGGAGAAATCAGGACTTCAGCAATGTTACCAACTTGGCTAACAAGTGAGTCAGTAAAGTCACTGAAGGTCTGATTTCTCCTCTGTCCACTGGTTCTAATCCACGAGGACAAAATTATTACCAACTAAAAATTCCATTAGGTCAACATATATGAAAATACATTAATACCGAGGAAGAGCGAAAAGACATTTGTTTGTAGCCTAATTCATATAGTGATATATATACATATATATAATATAAATACACACACACATATATATATATATATATATATATATATATATATATATATATATATATATGTGTGTGTGTGTGTGTGCGTGTGTGTGTGTAGAATATTCTGGTCACTTATTTACAAAGCCTGAAGATTCAAGTTCAAAGAAATTTTATAGAAATTGTGATATCCGGTACTGGGAAACGAACCCAGGTCCCAAAATCAAAGAGAGATCAGGTCAGCAACGTGACTTCTTTGTGATTATGGGACCTGCGTTCATTTCACGGTACTGGACATCACAATTTCTTCAAATTTCTTTGAACTTTGATCTTTAGGCTTTGTAGTGACATGCGTATCCAAAAAAGAGCAAAGAATTCAAGATGTTAAGAGGGCATTGTAGTCTTTAAAATATATATATAATATATATATATATATATATATATATATATATATATATATGAATAACTTCCTTTACTCAGGTATAACTGATGGTACAGAGGAAAAACATAGTCAAAGTAGGCTTAAAATCCAAACTGACATTCCAAGATAAGCAATAAGGTAGATTTCACTCTACAGAAATGAGGAAACACCTAAGGGCAGGAGAAGCGAATTTTTCGAACAGCCCAAACTTCAAGTGCACTGTTTATCCATCTGAGTGGAAAATCTCATTGTATTAACTGGGGCGATACCTCTGTAATTGCTAGATCTAATGATCATGTTTCAAGAAATTTACTGGAATCAGCAATTATACAAATCACTAATAAAAACAACCTAAATCTTAGTCTGGGATTGTACCATTTGGATCCGTATATTTGTAAAATGTTTATGAAGGACCTTAAAATAAATGAACTACTAATTAATTAGTCCCACGTGTATATAGTTATTATTTCTCTCTCTCTCTCTCTCTCTCTCTCTCTCTCTCTCTCTCTCTCTCTCTCTCTCTCTTACTCGATATATTTATATTCTTTTTTTCGTCTTTTCATTAATAATTTTTTGGGGGGAACATTTTTGTAAATTTCATGGTAATGAGTTGTATATGCCTCCTTGTTTTTTCATAATGTATTGTTTTCTGTATGAATCATCTGTTGAACACGTGCATGATCCTCCAAGGTGTGGCTGCCTAAAAATTCGCTTATCCTGCCCACAGGCATTTCCTCGTTTCTGTAGAGTGAAATCGACCTTATTGCTAATCTTGTAATGTCAGTTTGGATATTAAGCTTACTTTGACTATGTTTTCCTCTGTACTATCAGTTGTGCCTGAGTAAAGGGTCGCACTAGACCGAAAGTGCTTGGCTATCTCGCTTTTCATTTTCCCTTCGTGGCAAAAACCTTTATACAGATATATAATTATATAATAATTATATAGAATATCTATATATACATATATATATTATATATAAAATATATAATATATATATATATATATGGGTGTTTCGAAATTAGAGCCCCCTCCAAAGAACAAATGGAATGTTATGAAGTTTTCTGCTACAGCCTATCTCCAAGTACATTATCTTAGGTTTCTATTAAGCTATTTTTCATTTTAAATTTCTTGTATTTTCAGACTGAGTGACAGAGTTAGATACAGCCATGGCTAACGACTCGGAGGAAATAAGATGAATTACCGAATCCAGGCTATAACTTCAGAGGCGCCAGGGATGCTGGCGCATCCTTCATTTCACATTCCTGGATAGATAAATATATTAAAAGAGATGAATCCTTGGTTAAAAGAAACTGGAACAAAAATCCATATGAATATCATCGCGAAAAGAGTGAGAATCTTGGAAGGCCTGTGCTTACTGGTAGAGAATTTCCTTTCCTCAAAGATCCTGATAATGTGTTATCTGTTGAAGAAGTCACATTTTTGCATGATAAGGCACCATGTTTCAAGGCTCTTCAGACACAGGAGCTGCTTCGAAACAGTGGTATCGATTTCTTCTCATCAAGTGAATTTCCAGGTAGCTCCCCTGACCTTAATGTGTGTGAAAACATTGGTAGTATCTTAAAGGATCGTGTAGAAGCACGCACAGTGAGCTATGATGGTATACCAAGCCTCGACGACCTGTGAAGAAAGGTGACCAAAGTGCTCAGGGAGTTTGAGTCTCAGCTTTTTTGCGATTAGCTGAAATCATACCCCTCAAGAATGCAGACTGCGGTACAAGCAGATGGACGGCACACAAAATATTAAATACTCAGAGAGAAACTTAAATAAATACTTGTTCTGAATTACTTTTGTTTTTGTCCATATCAATTTTACTTTATGCTGTAGAGGGGGGGAGGCTCTAATTTTGAAATACCCTGTGTGTATATACATATATATATATATATATATATATATATATATATATATATATATATATATATATATATATATATATTATATACGTATATATATTATATATATATATATATATATATATATATATATATATATATATAGTGTGTGTGTGTGTGTGTGGGTGGTGTGCAATACTAACTATTTATTGTGCATTCAATATCTATTTATTAACTTAACTATATATAAAAACTGACTTCTTGCATCATAAGCCTTTTCCACCTATGGAGGGGATGACACCATAAGAATACAGCTTCAGATTTCAAATAAGTGAAATTGGTAGCTGCATGCCTTTTTTCATGACCCCAGCAGAATATGGTGCCTACAAACAGGGGTGTAACTGGTTCCAAAAAGTTAGAGGGGGACTATGGGTTGGGTAGTGAGTGAAGCGAGCCTGTTCAGCTGGGATTGTGGGGGGGGGGGGGGGGGTTGCTGTGAGTCGCCCCAAAAAATGTTTGAAATTTTAGCTCTTTTTAGGGGCACTGTAAGGCCTACAAAGGCAGGTAAACTAAATGATATGGGTGGTTTAACATTAAACATCTGAAAGCAATTATGTGTCATGTGTATGGATGCCATGAAATATTTGGTGGACACGCTTACCCAAGTGCATATAGAATTCATCAATAGGTGTGTGTTATTGATTTTCAATATGAATTTTTCTTATACATGAAACAAAGCACCATAAATCCCTTGGAACTTTTCTGCCTTATCTGTTAAAAAAATATGATACAAGGGAAGTAGGATTTCATTAATAGTTAAATGAATAATAAATAAATATTTAGAATACTTTATAATATACCAAACGTTCTTTGAAACTTATTTAAATGTTCTTGAGAGGTTCAAAGAAAACTTCAAGACACTGTTTTTAAAGGGTAATAATTCAATTTTCCTTGCTCAGTCTTCGTAGGAGTGTGATATTTAATCATAATTTTTATTGTCTTACCAAGCAATTATTCAGCTATAGGATTCCTACACCCGGCAGACTAACTTTCAAATTTCCCGGTGGCGCTTCCATCATTAGTGCAGGTAACTAGTTCCCACCCACCTTCAGTAAACGGGTATGACATCAACCCACCTCTTCAATTGGATTTCTGCCGGCTCCCGAGTAACATCAGTAGCTCTGCGGGTTTTCGTCATCTTTGGAGGGTTGTTTGCCTGTTCATGGATATTGGTGATGTACAAAGTTTTTGGTGTATTTTCAAGGAGCTAGCTTAGTTTAGTTACTCTTTTGAGATTAGTTGCTGCCTGTTTTCCCGATTATGTCAGATTCTAGTTCATTGGGGTTGTGGTTTTGCACAGAGGGCTGCAAAACTAGATTATGACCCTCACTTTAAGTGTACTAAGTGTAGGGGGCAAGAGTGTTCTAAAGAACTGGGGTGTTCTGTTTGTCAGGAGTGGGACAATGAGCAGTGGAAACTTTTCATTTCTCATAATAAGAAAGTTTTACAAGATAGGAAGAGAAAGGCAGCAATTAGGGCAGATAGCAAGGTTTCTGTAATTTTGCCTTCTACCTGTGTCAACGGAGATCGCTACTCCCACTTCTCCCTCAAGAGGTCATTTTTCTCCTATCCTCAGTCCTCCGACCCCCTTTCTTTCAACTTCTGTACCAGCTTCCCATGTTGCAGTTTCTGACACCATTGCCAGCCTCGAATTATGGTTTGAGAGGAGATTTGAAATTTTAGCTAATACTGTTATGGAGTTAGGTACCCCCATGGAGAAAAGTGTGTCAGTGCAAAGTGCAAGTGCAAGTGAAGTGTTTCCTGAGGGGGTGGGTGTCCATCCCTCCAGTTCTCCTAGAGGTGTTGTGTCAGGTTTCGACTGAGCACCGTTGGATAGGTGTCTCATTTGGTGCGGAGTTGTCAGACTCGAGTGAGTCACCGTCTACTTGTGTGAGACGCTGGCGTAGTTCTTGGGCTTCTCGCCCCCTCAATAGACCTTCGACTGCTGACATCTCCCCCTCTCCCTGTCAAGAGGTCGAAAGATATGCCTTCCAGTCCGCGCCTGTTTTGCAGTCACGCGGATCAGGCATACGAGGGACAAGATTCGACTCTCGACTCAGCGGACTTGACTGAGTCGACAGGTGTGGATACCTGTCAGATGTACACCTGCTCGTCAGTCGAAGCGGGTACTTCAACTTCTGTTCGCGGCTCTTTACCTGAAGCAAGACGAGAGCCTGCTTCGTCGGTTTGACCCCAGCCAAGCATGTTAACTTCCCAAGATCAACATCACAGGAGAAGTGCCTCCTCTGGGAGTCTGCCTCCTCCCAGGGAGACTTCTCTGCGTTAGTGGCTGCGAATAGGAGAGCGGCTTTTTCAGCGGCGAAGACATTCTTTGCTTCATCCGAAATAGACCACATAGTTCGTAACCTATTTAAGGTCATCCAGATCTTCAGTTTCTTGTACTGGTCGATAGAAGCTTTAGCAAGGAAGCTTGAAGTCTGCCTCTCTCTTTCCGAGGATCTGCGACAGGACTGGCTGGGAGTGCTTTCCTGCTCTGACAAGGCCATCAGGGATGGAGCAGATGAAGTAGCTTCCTTGTTCATGATGGGCATGTTGAAGTAACGTGAGCTGTGGTGCTCCTTTACCACCAAAGGAGTCACCACTGTGCAGAAGTCAGCCCTTCTCTTTGCTCCTCTAGACGAGTCTCATTTGTTTCCTCATGAGACAGTTCAGAATATTCTGTCGGATCTAGAGAAGAAGTTGACAACAGATTTACTGGCTCAATCCACCAAATAGCCTAAACCCGTTGCGTCTGCCGCTCCTCCTTCCAAGTCTCCGTTGCAGAAGCAGCCTTTTCGAGGGGGAAAGTCTCGCCCTTTTACAAGGCCACGTTTGAACCTTCCACCTCCCGGCAAATCCTCTTCTAGGTCAGCAGTCAATACTGAGAGAAAATGATATCCCTTCCTTTCACACACCTATAGGCGCCAGAATGCACCTGTTTTGGGAGGAATGGAAGAGCAGAGGTGCAGAAGCCTGGTTGACAGAAGTCTTACACCTGGGCTAAGCCATCCCTTTCATGGAGAGGCCTCTCTTAGCCAAGGTTCCCATCAGATTGATAGCATACTCCGTAGGCTCAGAGAAGTTCTTGGCTCTTGAGCAAGCAGTAATTTCCTTGGCTCACAAGGAAGTCATCGAGGAAGTACACGACACATCAAGGGGCTTTTACAACAGGCTGTTTGTGGTTCCCAAAGCATCAAGGGGCTGGAGACCCGTGTTGAAAGCGAGTGCTTTGAACTGGTTCGTACTAAAAACCAAGTTCAAGATGGAGACTCAGAGTTCAGTGCTGGCGGCTCTCAGTCAGGGGGATTGGACTTCCATGTCCCAATCCATCGGGACTCAAGGAAATATCTCCGCTTCGTTTTTCAAGGCAAAATATTTCAGTTTCGGGCTCTGTGCTTTAGCCTTTCGACAGCTCCTCAAGTTTTCACCAGGGTTCTAAGCCCCCTGGCGCTATGATTACATCTGATGGGCATCAACGTCTCGATGTATTTGGACGATTGGCTTCTCCGAGCGCCGTCGGAGGATTTGATCGACTGATTTATTAAAGATTATCTGGCGTCACAACTAATGGTTATTGATGCCACTACACTGAAATATATAAAGCATATGTATGTTTATCCAAACAAGCAAATACATTTATACACACATAAAAACACACAAGACAAAATTATTAACTTAAAATAAAAAAACATTTAAAACTCATTTAAATGAAATAAAATAAAATTAACAAAGGAAAATCCCCATGATAAAAAAAATTAATAATCGTAAAGCCTATAAACTTACAAAATTAATAGTAAAAATTAAATTTTATTTAAAATACCAGTGGCATTAATTTAAACAGGGCACTCTCAGTAAAATCTGCCCCTTAAATCTTGGTAAGGGAAAAACCATCTTCAGTTCTCTTGCAAGTGGAGGAAAGTACCTCTCTCTCTCATCTGAAAGACTGGGGCACTCAATTATCAGGTGTCTGACTGTCAATGGTACCAAGCAGTCATTACAATAAGGCTGATGATCCCCACTCATCAGAAAGCCATGTGTCATTTTTGTATGGCCTATTCTAAGCCGACTGAGTATTACTTCCCTTTGCCTAGTCATTGATGAATCCTTCCAAGGAAAGATGATTATAGCTATTTCTTTCATATTTTGGTTTTCTAGTTCCCATACAAATTTCCAGGAATCGAGGAACGCTGATTTAATGACCGGGTACACATCATTTGTAGGGAGTGCACACCTAGCTATATTACTTTGGTTGACAGCTGTTTTGGCAAGTGAGTCTGCTACTTCGTTTCCTGCCACACCGACATGTGCAGGGGACCAATAGAAAGATACTTTATCACCACTAATCTTAAGCAACTGAAGCCACTGTAAAATTTCAATAACGATAGGATGGAGTGAATTAAAAATGACCAATAGCTTGCAAGACACTCAGTGAATCGCAACAAAAAACAAAGTGATCTCCAGAATGACATGCAATCTCTTTAAGGGCAGTTAGGATTGCATAACACGCTGCTGTAAAAATGGATGCCTGATCCGGTAGCCTTCCACTCTTATTAAAATTGGGAAATACAACTCCATAGCCAACGGCTGCGTCAAACTGGCACTCACTTCTTCCTTGCTACCAGTGAAGAACCTGCAGTGCTCCACTGAAGGAAGCTTCCAAGGGGCACAACAAAATACTTAAATGGCCAGACTTTGACCTTTGGAATAGAATAATCTTCTAAAATTTTTAAAACTCGGTATCCAAAAGGTTTAGGAACATGCGGATTATGTCCATAAATGTTAAAATATTTATCATCAAAAACTGCTTTGCAGTTAATGAGTCAGGAACCCTCTTGATTCTATGCCAGTATCGAACAAGTGATATCTGACGACATGAATCTAGAGGCAGTTCCCCTGAATCTACCAAAAGGCTTGGGATTGGAGACGATTTAAAGGCATCATTCACAATCCTTATTCCTGCATTATGTACCAAATCTAAAATATTTAGTTTTGATTTCGAGGTGATTCCTATCTGCTCCCCAAGATGTATGGGAAAGCACTCTTAAAACATTCAGAGCGTGCATACACCTAACTTTCAGATTTTTTAGGTGAGGTACCCAAGTCATTCTTTTGTCGAACAGTAATCCCAAAAAACGTGTCTCTTCCTTACATGATATCCTTTGATCACTTACGTAGAGGTCAGGATCAGGATGTATACCTTTAATGCAGCAGAAATGTACATCAACAGTTTTCGATGTAGAGAACTTAAATCCCCCTTTTTCTGCCCATTCAACAGTTTTGTTAACAGCCAGCTGCATTTTTCTCTCAGCCACTGCCATTCGTGAGGCTGCAAACGATAGAGAGAGGTCATCAACAAATAAGGAAAACATTATATCTTCAGGAATCACAGAGACAATGCTGTTAATGCACAAAGCAAACAGTGTCACGCTAAGGACACTTCCCTGAGGAACTCCTCCTTCTTGGCTGTAAAGAGATGAAAATGAGTTTGAAACTTTAACCCTGAACCTTCGGAATTCATAATCATGGAGTGTCTTCAAAATACCTTATCTCCAGGTTGTATCATAAGCTTTCTCCAGGTCAAAGAAAACTGATACATGATGTTTCCTGGAGATGAAAGCCTCACATATTGAATTTTCTAGATGCACTAAGATGTCATTACAAGAACACATTTGACGAAAGCCACGCTGTGCTGGAGTTATAAGGCCCTTCTTTTCTAAGATCCATATAAGTCGCACATTTACCATTATTTCCATCAACTTACATATGCATGATGTTAGAGCAATAGGACGATAACTAGATGGAGTAATACCATCCTTCTGTGGCTTCAAAAAAGCTAGTAATATAGCTATGTTCCACAAAGCTGGAAATGCATTTTCTTTCCCTATTTTATTAATGATACTGAGCAAAAATTTTTGTGTTCCGAGTGGCAAATTTTTTATCATTGAATAGGTTATGTCATCTGCACCAGGAGCAGATTCATTACATGATGACAAGGCAGATAAAAATTCTTGAAAGGTAAATGGCTGGTTATATGATTCACTTCGCATGGACGTAATGTCAAGAATTTTATTTTCCTTTTGAATACGTTCTTCATAGTAAGGTGAGCTTAGGTTTTTAGATGAAACATTAGCAAAATGGTCAGCAAAAACCTCACTAACATCCTCTGGATTGGCAACCATGTTTCCATTTACTAATAACACTGGTGGAGGTGATGGTACATATTTGCCACTAATTTTTCTTATTTTTATTCCAGACTTCAGGTAAAGGGGTTTTCCAATTAATTTTTGAGATAAAATCTACCCATGACTGACGTTTGGCTTGTTTTACTTGGTATCGAAATCTGGCTTGTGCCTTCTTAATAGGATTAAATAATAGGAACATTTGTTTCTGGAATAGTGCGTAAAAGCTGCTCGCATTGCTTTGACATTGAAGGTTCCACGAAGGAACTGGCTTTCTTTTAAATTTTCCAGTTGTACGAGGAATTGTCTTCTGGGCAGCATCAATAATTAGTTTACAAAGGAAATCCAGGGCATCATCCAGGGACTGGAACTCCTCAATATCCATTTCTAAAAAAGTTAGGGTTTTGAATAAGGCCCAGTTGGCTTTATCCAGAATCCAACGCGGTGATCTTGGTGTAGCAATTTCACCTACTACATTAATAAAGATTGGAAAATGATCACTTCCTAATCCTTCACTCATAGCACACCAAGAAAAGTCAAGATAACAATCAGGACTGCATACTGATAAATCTATCACAGAAAAGGTACCAGTTTGAATATGAAACTGTGTTGGTTCTCCAAAATTAAGGATCACAACCCGGCACCGAAGGCAGGGTTTGACATGAAACTTTCCCCTCACTCGACCACGTCGGGTACTCGAGTTCTACAGGTGAGGTGGCGTGCCGTGCATCCTCACCTTCCATCAAAGCCAAAGCACAAGTCAAATCATATTCAGAAGCAGGCCAAAAGTCATTAACATAAAATCCACACCTAAATAGGAGGAGGTAGAAAAATAGAAATAATTTACAGCAAGAGTAAAAGGCTGACTAATTTTGTTTGACCAACAGCTGGGTCCCAAGGACCGGTGAGAAACCATCCCCATCAGGCATCAGGGCCCAGCTGCTGGTCCCTAAGCCCTTACCCACACCAAGGGGTCAGCATCTAGGGGGCCATCGGAGGAACAGTATGCAAAGGATCTACAGAGAACTCTCTGCCTGACGCAGAAGTTAGGCATTCTCATGGATATTTAGATGTCCCAAGTCACCCATTCTCAGAGGATTCTCTATTTGGGGATGACTTTGGACTCTGAATTTTCGGGCTTTTCTGGCCCTGAAAAGGGTGGAGTCGTGTCTGGCAACGGTTCAATCATTCCTGCACAACTCGTTGTGCTCAGCAGTGCAGTGGATGAGCCTACTGGGGATGTTGTCCTCGGTAGAGAAATTCGTAAATCTAGGGAGGTTACACTCGAGGATTCTCCAGTTTTACCTAAAAGAGAACTGGTGCAGAAAGTCGCAACCAGATTCCACGGTTTTCCCCATTACGGAGGAGATGAAGAGTGATCTAACTTGGTGGGACTCAAGAGAAAGACTTCAGGAGGGAGTGTCGCTCCTCCCGTTGAACCCCAGCCTACAGTTCTTTTCAGACGCATCGGACACAGGTTGGGGCACTATTCTCAGGGATCGCAAGGTGTCGGGGATATGGACAGAGTCCCAGAAAGCCCTTCACATCGATGTCAAGGAATTCCTAGCTGTCTTCCTGGGCCTTCAGAAGTTTGTGCATCTGGTAGAAGGTCGAGTAGTAGCCATTTATGAGGACAACTCCACAGCCCTTTCTTACATTAAAAAACATGGGGGACTCACTCTTTCACTCTGTTCTCGAAGGCGCAAGAACTTCTACTCTGGGCTGAAGAACATCACATCCAGCACATTCCTTGTTTTGTTCAGGGGAAGATGAACGTTCTGGTGGACAAGCTCAGCAGGAGGAGGCAAGTTCTTTCATCGACATGGACTTTGGACACAGAAGTTTGTCGGGATCTTTGGAAGGTTTGGGGAAGACAAACCATTGACTTGTTTGCGACGTCCAAGAACAACCGTCTGCAACTGTTCTGCTCCTCCGTTCCAGATCCTCTAGCATGGACAGTAGACGCAATGTTACTAGATTGGTCAGGCCTAGACACTTATGCGTTTCCCCCCTTCGGGATGATCAGGGAGTTCATATACAAGATGAAGCGCCATCTACGTAGATGTTCGCTTAACGATGATAGCCCCATTTTTGCGGAGGAAAGAGTGGTTCCTGGATCTTCTGGACATGGTGGATTATCCGAGGCTACTTCCTCAAAAGAAGTCGCTGCTCAGACAACTGCATTTCCACCGATTCCATCAAGGGTTGTCTGCCCTTCGGCTAACAGGATTCAGACTGTCAGGAGTCTCATCAGAGCAAAAGGCTTTTCATGGAGAGTGGCAGAAGCGATTGCAAGATGCAGACGCACCTCTTCTAACATCCTTTACCAATCTAAATGGAGTGTCTTCAGACGATGGTGCAAGCAATCTAACGTCTCCTCTTCTGAGACCACTGTAAGCCAGATTGCTACTTCCTTTTCTTCCTGAGGTCGACAAAGAAGTTATCCCCATCCCCGATTAAAGGATATAGGGCGATGCTCAGTTCGGTGTTCAAACATAAAAGGGCTGGAGCTTTCGATGAACACCGATCTGACAGACCTTATAGAGTCTTTTGAGATATCGAAGATTCCAAGGGACACGGTGACTTGGAACCTAGATGTATAGTCCTGAAATTCCTTTCCAGAACTCCCTTTGAACCTATTCGCTCGTCTTCCCTGAAGAACTTGATGAAGAAGATTCTCTTCCTTTTCGCTCTGGCTTCAGTGAAACGCATTAGCAAGACGCATACTGTAGACAAGAGAGTAGATTACACACAAGGGAATGTGGTTTGTTCCTGGGCCCTGAATTTTTTGGCTAAGAATGAACGTCCATCAGATCCCTGGCCTCGCTCGTTCGTCATCAAGAATATTTCAGATATTCTCGGACCGGCGGAGCAAGAGAGACTTCTATGCCTAGTGAGGGCATTAAGTTGCTATCTGAAAAGGACTGAGAAGTTGAGGGGCTCCTCACAACGTTTATGGTGCTCGGTGAGGAACCCTTCACATCCAATGTCTAAGAACACCATGTCCTTCTTTCTCAGATCCTTAATCACCGAGGCTCACTCCGTGGTAGATGAGGAGTCTACCAATATCTCCATAGTTCCCGTTGCTAGAGCTGCTGTTATCCTTGCTTTTAAGGTCTCAACATTAGGTACTGGTGTACTGTACACTTTATTCTTGATATAACCCTGTAAGGAAAAATCAAGAGGGGTAATGTCTGGTGAATGTGGTGCCCATTCTGTTGGGCCATCTCTCCTAATCCAATGGTTGGGGAAGGTTGCATCCAGAAAGTTACGAACAACCTAACCCCAGTGTGCAGCCAATCAATGTGAAATTTTTATACCAGTCTTTAATGCTTTTAATATCTGGTGGATCTCGTCAATACTCATTTCTGAACTTGCGGTGAATTGCAAGAGGTGATTTTGTTTCATGGTACCATAATACACATTGGGCTTTTTCCTGCAATGACACCATTTCTGCTATTCTTGACTCAGCATCACAGTGGCATCTGTAGGCAAACAAAAGAAACTTTAGTAATTGCTCAACAGAATGTGAAAGTTGTACAGTCATATCCATAATAATCTTAAAGTTATTAATTTTATTAATCAGTGAATGACTTTATGGACACCCTGTATAAGTGGATGGACTGACTGTCAATAATCCAGGAGCAATCCGGAACCTATCAAAAGTCAGCCATGTGTGTACTTTGCCTGGTTACACCTTCCAAAGTTGGGCAGTGAGATGATATATAGATGTTACAGTGCTGTTACAGAATTAAGGGAAATTATTTCAATAGGCATTAACTATAAAAACTTGAGGAAAAGGCACGAAAAACTAAAAAATGATTATACGAAAGGACCTTCTCACTCGAGGTTCACCCCAGACGGCCAGGAAATTCTAGACGGCAAAACCTGGTCTACATCTCCCGAAGGCCTATGTCACCTACACTACAGAAGATTAATGGGTACTACAGCTCACCCAACCTTTTGTGACTTGTTTGAGGACCGAGAATTAATGTGGGGTTAGACCTTCTCTAGAGCCTTATGCTTAATATTACCAGGAAAACTCAATGCTTCTTTGTTCAAAAGGAGGAACAGGTGAAAATCTTACTTCCACCCTTTTCAATCAATTCAATAGTGCCAGCCTACAAGGATGTCCTATGAGGTCTATATAACCAATGGGTAAAAACACACACTCCCTACAGACGCTGGGCATGGACAACAGGTCTTTTTGAGAAGCCTAACAATTACTACAGAAAAGATGACAGGAGGGCGTTTTTGTAGAAAGTCTATAGCCACTCAGACATAAGAATGCTTTCAGGAGATGCGACACCGAGAGCCAAAATAAAAACCCAAAGGAGGAGCTAAGAAGATCACATCCGAATAAAAAGGCTGGACATAGAGAGAGAAGGCAGTGGAAAAGGAGAAACAGAAAGCAGAGAAGCAGAGACAGAGGGGGAGCAGAAGTGAGGGAAGAAGCAAAGAAGCAGAAACAGAAGGGGGAAGAAGTTCGAAGTGAAGGGTGCGAATATAGACAGTGTTAAGTGACAATAATGAACTCAGGTAAAATCCCCCTAGCGCTTAATAAGACTTGCAAAGAAAACAAAGTGCCTTCAGAATAGTTTGTCTCGGTCCAAGCGCCCTAAGAGAAAAGGTGGAAGAGATATTATAAGTTTCCCTATCAAGAATAAAGACATAAGGACACATTAATTTAATTTTTCCCCAAAAAACAGAACTTTAAGGTAAACAAGATAGCAACAATTCTCGCGTGTAGCAACTTATTTTATAATTACTCCTCACTGCCTAACCCATTCCAGTTGCCCCCTTCAGGCCGATTCGCTACCTTAGATCTATAGCCACCAAGTCCCGCTACACACACACACACACACACACAACATATATATATATATATATATATATATATATATATATATATATATATATATATATATGAATATCTTGATCACAACACATATAAAGCGTGATGGTATGTATAAATAAAGGTAATGCCCTGGAGGAAAATGAAAAACGAGAACTGCCATGATCTTTCAGTCTTAACGACCCTTTACTATAGGCAAGACCGATTAGAACGATGAGAAACACGGTACAGGTATCCATATACAAACGGACATTACAGAATTAACTAAAGGTCCAAATCACTTTAAAGAAATGAAAAAAACGCCTATGGGATAACAAGCGGTCACAGGTAATTTAGCCAGAAAACAATAAATTTTGTTTTTGGAACAGAGAGGCATATACAAATTACGTATAACCGGTAAAGATATACACATTAAATGTTTACTAACTCCTTAATTAAAACGTATTTAAAAGTTTTTTTTTATAAAAAATACAATAAATAAAGAATAAAAACAGAATAAAAACAGAAACACAGAACAACAGTGAAAGGGTCAAGAAAACAACAAGACACCTACCCACTGTGGTAGCATAAGGAGGACTGACACAATAAATTGGAGGGGAGTGTAAACAAAGAATCTAGACAGGTAATTAAAACAATAAACATTTGCGTGGAAGATGACCTGTGGTTAAGAGTAGGTACAGTTAGCTTAATCATGATTGATTCAAGGGTACCCTGATAGCTGTCTCCTCAACACTGAACTCATAAACAGTAATGAAAGCCAGTTCCAAGCTTCTGTAAACTGAAAGCTCACAACTGCTGACAAATACCAGAACACTAAAGATGCATCCACACTACATGAAAACAAATCACAGACACGCGTCTGCGACTTATCACATACAGGTCACAAGAGGTAAAAACAATTCAGCAACTGTAAGAGGAGAAAGGATTTTTGGTTAATACTGTATAATTGTATCATATGAAGCACAGGTTAGAGCTACCAATAAGTCATTGAATTGTATACACCCTGTTTGTGATGTGTGTGCACTAAGTTGGTGATATGTGTTTGTGACATGTTTTACTGTAAATCTCAGAGGGTTTTGGTTATGTCTAGAACACAAACAGCACGTCTGCATGTTACATTTGTGGGCGAGATGTCAACCAAGAACTGATGCATGTATAGCAATACCAACACCAACAACAGGTACCAGGACTGGTTCACAAAGGTATTTCCATAAGAATGTAGAGGACTTCAAGGATGAAGACATTTAACAATGCATTCAGAAAAGGAATGAAGACTCTAAAATGCATAATCAAATTAGTCACCATAACATCTGTATACAAATGTCCTTTACAGTCTTAAGCTGCCAATCATGTCATCAATGGTAAAATAGATCGGATAACAAAGGTAATATGAACTGTAAGTTCAATAAGGAATTCTGAACTATCTTATCAAAGCTAATTTAGTCATACTACCAACACCGTACCGAGGTTTTGGTAGTACTACAGCAACCAATGCTCCATATTCCAGGCTGTTATTGAAATAATGAACATCTTATACAACACACTAGAATGATTCACTGTAATCCGGGACTCTGCAGTTATGAGAGCTAAGACCACTTCAATCTCCTTGAAAAACTATTCCTCGATGCTTACAAATCTGCCAACTGAGTTGTGTGTTTTAACCAACGACCACATAAGAACAATCGATTGGGCACTGCCACTTAAAAAGCATTACAGGAGACGTAGCCATCGCCGCCATCTTGGTGTAGGACAAAAACGCACACTGGTTTTGGAGTAGTAGAAATTTTTAATGCGCTCATAAAATTTTCTGTGATCTAACCTTCTTAGGAATAAGATAAATTTGGCATAAGTGAAAAACGTTAAGTTAGGAATGCTAACAGTACCATTCAAAACATTAATAACTGCTTCTTTACATTTTTACTGTTAAATAAAGTTGAAGAATTTTTTTATTTTTTGGCCAGAGATGTCATCAAAGCAACAAAGTTGTAGCTAATGAGTCCAATCTTTTGAGTTATATATTTTTTGAAAAAAATAGCTTTGGCTAATATTTTCATTCCCACCTGTGATAAGTAATGCCTTTAATCTTTCCCTTGTTGAAGCGGCCAAGAGCAATGCAAGACGAGGCATTGCACAAAGCCTTGTGCACTAGACAATAAGACTGGATAAGACACCAATGGGCTAGACACACAGCACCTACTGTGTGACTGAGAGACTGACTGATGGCTCGGCTGGCTAGTGCAGAAAGCGTTCGCCACTAGGGTGAGTCATCCCTTCTGCCGCCATCTTGGTGTAGGTAGTGAGCCCAGGCTGGTTTCACTTATCGGATTCTGTGCTCAATCTATTGTTCTTATTTGATCATTGGTTTTGACTGACAACCCCAGTCACTTACTGACCTCACCCCACGAATGGGATGGAATACAGAATTTTGGTCCAAGGCCAAGCGCCGGGACCTACGTGGTCATTCAGCGTTAAAACAGAAATTGATAGTCGAAAGGTTTTACAGGTGTAACAGGAGAAAACCTCGCAGTTGCACTATGAAATAACTGTTAGGAGATGGTGGAAAATAAGATGGAAGAAAGAGAATATGAACAGAAGTAGAGTCAAATAAATGAAAGAGATGCAGCTAGGAGCCCAAGGGATGCTATAAAGAACCTTAAATAATGCCTACAGGTGCACTGACAACTCTAACCCCCCTAAGGGGAACCTCACACCAGGATAAAAAAAAAAAAAAGGAGGTATGCCAGTAGAGGATTAGGAATTTAGAATAGGACAGAAGGAAACATAAACAATGCTGACAGCAATGAGAAATGACTGCATGACAAACTACTCAGCTGCAACCTATGCTTTATTTCATACAACAGAAGTAATATTTCTTTTATGGGGTGATTTTCTATATGATTATATATTGTTCCCTTTGACAAATAACCTCATTCTTTTGCTATTCATATTTTTCAATCATACATGGCCTAGGTATATGTATCGAGATAATAACGTTTTCTAATCTATTCATTCTTATTTTTGAACTAGACTGCCCTGACTTATTCACTCGCCTGGGGCCATACTGCTACTACTTTTCTGATGAAGCACTGAACTGGCATTCTGCAAGGGAGGCATGTAATAGTAAGGGCAATGCCAACATTGAAGTAGATCTCGCTGTATTTGACCTCTTCCCAGGAGATTACAGCCTCCTATTTCATCATGCTACTCTTCTGGGTAAGATTTCTTCGGCCATGTTAGGCTACAGCAGCTTTAAATCGTCTGCGTCTTAAATTTAGCTAATCTTAAAACTTTGTTTTAAGATTAGCTGATTTTGATAAGACTTCTAAATCATATTAGAATGTTTGCAAAATGCACCAATATTTAACTTGTTTATTAATAAGACCATTATTGGAGTCTTTGCTATTATCAAATACCATTCCCCAAGTTTTCTTACTTTAGTTTGTTTACATTTGCATTCAAAATAACCTGTATAAATCAATTATTCTCTCGGACTAGCTTGGCTGTAAAGGGTTAGGGAATATAGAATATAATATGGTTGTACATCCAAGGAAGCATAACACCTATTTATTTCGTGAATTATTAAAAAAAAATAGCTGGGATATAATTCTAAATTGTGTAAATGTCACTATTTCCTCATCACGGACTTGAATCGTTCAATAAAGCCGATTTCTTATACTTCTCTAACCAGGAAACGATTCTTGGTGGATTGGAGGAACAGAAGAGGGCCACCCAGGCTACTGGGTCTGGATCGATGGACGACCAGTCGACATAGCCAAGACCTACTGGCGTCCAGATGAACCTGACCTCTTTGACGACCAAAATGTTCTGATGATCACATATCAGTCAAATGAGAAATACCCAAGGAGAAGGCTTGGTGACTGGATCGCCGAACGTAACCATAAGTACATATGTCAGTTAGGCGTCACAGGAGCCATTTGAAAGACAGACTAGATTGCTTGAAATTTCGAGTCACCTCAACCACAATTTTAGCATAAAAATTACATCTAAAAAGTAACATAATTTTTCAATCATGAATAATATCTCTTCGATTATGCTCACTAAATCTACGTAAACTTCTCTATACACATTCCTTCTGCATTCATTCCTTTTTCTTTACCTTCTGTGATATAATCTTAGGATCCCTCGGTATCTACCAAAAGAATACTAATCTTTCTGAGTGCATTTACCCCTTACACGTACTTTGTAATAGGTTTGCTATTCAACCAATAATTTGTATGTATGAGTCCTGGGTTCGATTCGTGGGTTTTAGGCATAATGCCAAGCACTGGGGCAACTAAGGCCATTCAACGCTTAAACGGGAATTGACAGTGAAAAGGTTTGAAAGGTGTAACAGGAGGAAAGCCTCGCAGTTGCACTTTGAATCAATTGATAGGAAAGGGTGAAAAATAAGATGGAAGAAATATGATAAGAAGGGAGGTACAGTAAAAGGAATGAAAGTAGTTGCAGCTAGAGGCCGAAGGGACGCTGCAAAGACCCTTAAGTAATGCCTACATTGCACCGCATGAGGTGCACTGACGACACTAACCCCCCTACGGGGACGAGTTCTGGGAAACTGTAAGAAGTGTTTGTATAGTCTCAAATAATCAACAATCTAAGATTTTCAGTAACTGGCAGAAAATTCACTTCGACAAATTCCCTTTATTCATGCTCCAATGCGACATAGAAGCTTGAACAAGCCAGGCTGCTTTTGCGTCACTTCTTTTCCAACAATTCTGAAACCTCTTGCAAAGATCCTGAAGTACATCTGCTCTCGAGGAAATCCCGCAATCTTTTATTTTTCTTCATTATTTCTCAATGTCTTTCCTACCATGCATATTTTCATTTGCTTTACAATCTACTGGTCTTGAATTTGTCCTCTGCACTGGTATTTCATTACGCTTCTCTTATCCTCTCTTGGGATTTTTTTTTTCTCTCTCTCGCTTTTCACACAATGAACCTTTATTTTGAGGAAACTTTCTTCTGAAAAGTCAATAGCATTTTTGCTCGACTTGAAACTGTGCACTTAGTACAAATATTAACAATAATAACAAAAACGATTCATAAACAGAACGGCTAACGTGAAAGAGCAGCCTTCGGCTCTCTATATTGTCTTTAACTTGTTCATCTGGGAATTCTAAACTCATTCACAAAGTCTGCCTTTATATTGTACAATGAGCTCAACCAATGTGCTAGAGGTGGACCTTTTCGTGACAGGTGCATAATATTTTGTTGATCAGATTTTCATATTGGTCCTTTAAAAAAAAACGTCTGAGTTTGCAAAAATGATAACCGCAAAAACACTGCAAAAAAAACAGATTTTCATGCATAAAACTCAAAAAACTGTCAAACCTCTTCTGTATTAAACGTGAGCAGTCGCCTAATGAATTCCATTATAAACCCACATTATAAAATAGCATTAAAATAGCACGGTATTTTAAATCAGCATTATATCTTCTTTAAAGCCGAACATGCAGCAATTTAAATAAGTGAAGAGGATGATATTGAACACTTAAGTTAATAAGAGTGTATTAACTATACAGTAGAAGCAAAGGCAATCGGGCTACAGCAGGAGCTCCCTAGAGAGCAAAATTCACTGTAGATGCCCGGGAAGGATATCTTCTGAGGATGTCTAAATCATAATTTTCGTTGTTGGAAAAAGAAGGGAACCACCACTTCGAGCAAAGTCATTCAGAACGATCTTGAAGTTGCCGAGGTGCCTGACCGGAAACTTCTTTATGACTGAGTCACTCCAAGCCCGGGCAGGTATTTGAATTCGTCAGAAAACCATAGCGCTCGAAGCTAAAATCCTCGGGTCACTCCAATTTCAAATCGGAGTGTAAGTCGCAGACCCAAAGACCTATGGTCTCATATTCCCGAAGTCTTCTCGAGCCCAATCCTAGATCTCTAAATTTGAAAGCCACTTTACATTGTATTTTATTGACCGAAATTCGGACGCTGTCTGTAATGTTCATGGTCTAGTTTGGTGGTTCAAGGTGAATGTTTAAAGTGTCAATCTTATCGGCATCTAGAATATCCTTTTTAGTCAACTTCTGAATATATGATTTCAAACCTCCTTTTTAGTCAACTTCTGAATATGTGACTTCAGACCTCCTTTTAAGTAAGTCCGGTTTAACGAAATCCGAGTTAAAATATTTAACTCACTCCGACCTCGATTTTTTAATTAATTTAATTAATTATTTACTTATTCTTTTTTTATTTATTTTTTTGAGCGTGTCTGAGACTCAAATATTTCGGATACTATGACTCGGGTTCGTTACTCTGTGATCACGTCTACGGTTCAGAGTATTCAGAATTGAAGTCTCGGAGTCACTTAAAAGACATCGAGTCAGTGAACTACTCCGTTTGGTGGGGTGGAATGAGATCAGTTGTGGGTTGGTCGCTGTCTGGGAAGGACGCGTGCGCGCAGTCACGGAAGGACTACCATTACGCGGGATTTCGTTGAGGTGGATTTATTTGTGTGACACAGTAAGTTTTTATTTTTTATTATGTTTCCGCTGTTGTTGTAGAATGTAAAGACACCACTATATATAATATATAGTGTATATAGATGCCAGGTAGGTTATTCACATTGTAAAATGTCAATTTATATCGAAAAGTTTGTACACTGTTCAAAGGTAAAGCTTTTAGAAACATATATATTGGAAAACAATATAATACTTATGTGCAGCTGTGTGTATGCAGCGAATGCCCATAAATATATATGGATCATTTTACTTTCTCCGTAGTTTTCTAATTTCACGACAATATCTTTTTTTTTTAAATGCCTTCGACAACGTGACCAGCATCTAATAATCTTTTCATAAATGTTACCATGATTGCTCTCTCTCTCTCTCTCCTCTCTCTCTCTCTCTCTCTCTCTCTCTCTCTCTCTCATGTGAGAAATAAAACAATGATGGTAAATGCCCAAAACTATGCACTAACAATAAACATGATTAAATAAGGTTACGCCCGACAGGATCCTTTCTTGACAATATTTTCGTGAACCCCATTGGAGAGTGACTGGACTGATGGGTGACTTGTTCCCCTCACATGGCAAGCTTGGGTTCCCATCCTGCTTCCGTTTTTCCTTCAAGCTTCTAAAGCTGCGGAAGAATCCGTACTCCCTTTTTCATCACACTCAGACATACATTCAAACCTAAAGTTACGTGTTTGTGTACGCTCACATGCAATTCTGAACGCACTGTGCCCTTATCATTGTTAAACGCATACGCACTCGCACAAAGGAAACTATCAGTTTCTTTAGAGAAGCCTGAAGAATATTCTCTCTCTCTCTCTCTCTCTCTCTCTCTCTCTCTCTCTTTTGTCGTGCTGTGTACGTAGATCATAATTTCAACATTATCCTGTATAACCCAGATCATGTTGTCAACATTTATCCTATATAAATTAACAGCCGAACAGAAAAAATAACACTTTAAATTATAATGATCGTTCTATATATATATATATATATATATATATATATATATATATATATATATATTGCATACAGGGACTTTTAAACACTGCGGAAATGACTCCACGCCGTTAAAAACTGATGACAAGAAATGCGCTTGATTTGTAATTTCTAGTTGATGTCTCAAAAACTGTGCTTCTCGAAGAAAGGCTACCTAAGTAGAAAGCGAAATATTGCCGGGAAAGATATTCTAATTCGACGAAAGCAGAAATGTCTAGTGAGGCAATGCGATCAATATTTTAGTTTTCTGTAAAACTACCGAGATGACTTTTTGCCTGTCCGTCCGTCCGCCCTCATATCTTAAAAACTACAGTGGCTAGAGGGCTGCAAATCGGTATGTTCATCATCCACCCTCCAATCATCAAACATACCATATTTCAGCCCTCTAGCCCCAGCAGTTTTATTCTATTTAAAGTTAAAGTCAGCCATGATCGTGCGTTGGGACCGACAACACAGGCCACCACCTGGCTGTAGCTGAAAGTTTCACTGGCCACGGCTGAGAGTTTCATACGGCATTAGATCATTCCTCCCAACATGATAACTTCGTAGTAGTTTTCACGGATGGCTCCAAGTCGGACGGCGGCGTCGGCTCTGGAGTGGCCGCCTTGTTTGATGTAGAAAGAAGCAAGAGAACATCATGTGTTGCATCTATTTTCACAGCAGAACTGTCTGTAATTTCAAAGGCCTTGAAGGAAATTTTAACTCTAAATGGAAATAGTTTACTATATTTGTGACTTAATAAGTGCTCTTGTTTTTTAGTCTTTGGAATCTTTTAATTAAAGCACTACACCTATTTATTTCAAGACATTTTGGACTGGCTGGTCTTAGTGAAAAGGAAGAAGGGGTAAGGATGTAAAATTTCGCTGGGTGCCTTCTCATGCTGGGGTTCTTAGTAACGAGCAAGCTGATTATCTTACTAAGTCAGCAGTCATCTCTCCAGAACCCAAAAGATGCCTACTACCATTGGGATGTATTTCTTCTTGTAGGTCAGAAAATGTTAAACCTTTGGCAGTTCTGCTCGGGAATTCAGCCAGTCTCTTATTGTTCTCTAGTGTCATATCAGGAAAGGATATTAAAGTTTTTGGTGATAATCAACTTTGGTTCAATGATTCAAATAGACTAGAATAATCACTTAAACTATTGCTTAGCCAAGTCCTTGTTAGCATGCATATGTCTAGATTGTAATTATTTATGAGATTTCTAATAGTGTTGGTTTTATTTCATACTGACTGTATGTTTATTAAATTGCATAGAAGATTATTAGTCCCTTAAAGGAAATATCGAAACAAATCAAAAGATGCTCAGAATTACGTCACCACTACCTCCTTGGTCATACCCCTAAATGCCAAGGGAACTAAAAACGGTGTTGTGCAGGCTAGGAGTTCTTCGTTGGACGAGTGGTTTTCGCGCTCGGCTACCGATCCGGTGGTCCCAAGTTCGATTCCGGTTTGCCAACGCGGAATCAGATGAATTTATTTCTGGTGATAGAAGTTCATTTCTCGATATAGTGTGGTTCGTATCCCACAATAAGCTGTAGATCCCGTTGCTAGGTGACCAGTTGGTTCCTGGCCACGTAAAAATATCTAATCCTTCGGGCCAGCCCTAGGAGAGCCGTTAATCAGCTCAGTGGTCTGGTAAAACTATGATATACTTCACTTTTGTGCAAGCTAAAGATTGTACATACAAGACACTCATGAGTTTGTGCCCTTGACTGTGAAATATTTGCTGGTCGAATGCCCCAGTCTTGGGGATCTAAGACATAGGTTCCTCTATTTGGTAGTGACAGAGAAGGATATTTCATCCTTGCTACGATTCTCGGGGAGGATTGTAATATAGAGCTGTTAAGTATCTTTTATGGAGGTCGGCCTCCTCAACAAAATTTAGATCATTTTCACATACAATATGCGTGTATGTACACTAAATATGTATTTGCAGCTATGAATATCAATATATATTTTTAGATACTTCTTATATGAACTCCTTTTAAATGATTATTTTTTGTTTCTGTTTTGTTTCCCCTTTAATATCATCGTGGTGTTAATAACCTACAACGCCAGTTAGTAACCATAAATCAGTCAATCAGTCATTGTAGAACGAAGAAGATTATGGCGAAACAAATGAAGGCAATATGTAACTTACTCAAAATGGTGTCTAGAATCGTCAATGTCTTATAACGCACCCAACCCAAAATGCTTTAAACTGTCTTTCTATTATCTTTTTACAAAAGCAAATATTTATTAAGCACATCTAGCTGTGACTAAAACAAAGAGCAAAAAAAAAAGAAAAAAAAGGGGTTATGGTTACCCTTCATCTATCTCGCAAAGCAAATCAAAAGCAGAATACAAATCTTTAGTGACAAAACCGAGTTTCGAGGGTAAGGCTGTACGATATTGGTTCCCATCATCCAAACACTGTCAAATTCTAGGAGACAACCAATAATCTCAAAATCTGAGAAAAGTAAGCGCCAATGTTCAATTTTCTGCAGCACAATCACAGAAGTCTGCTACTCCCGTCTTTGGTAACGTCGCCTCTTTGTTAGTAGAGATGAGCTACTGGCAGCAAAAAGCAGGCAGCCTCTTCACTTCCCTCCAAGAAGTATTATTGATACCAAAGGAAGCTTGCCCACGCCTGCCCAATCAATCTTGCTGCCTCAATGCGAGGCGCCCCGTTGGCTAGATGCGTTCTAAATATTCGTGCAATGATATAACTATTGCATGATGTCTGCTGCATGGTCTGAGAGGGACCCAAACTCCAGGAGGCCTGCGTAAGTCCACCGTGATATGAAGGAAAAGGGAAAATGAAGATCTGACTCACCAGGTGTTACAGGTTCCGTCTTATTTGGGCCTACCAGGACTCTCCAAAGCGTTACAAATAAATCTCACTTTTATATACTTCACGTTTCAGCATACCTTTCATATGGTACATACTTTCAGCCTACATCATTCCAAACTTCACACCCCAAAAAGGGATAAGATGGATCAATAAATAAAACGTTCTCGTCATCATTTCATTGAAGACCATATGACCCTACTTTTCCTGTGATGTGACCTAACTTCATCTTTTCGAGTCACTATTCTTCATCTTGTCGTGCGTAATAGCCTCATTTGGAGTGTCCGAACTTCATCTTATGATGACATGATAGATCATTTCTTCTGCTAAGGTCATTCTTTTTTCTGTTGCATAACTTCATCTTTACGTATGTCCTTACTTTCATCTTTAGATAGAAGGATAACGTCTTCTAGCATCTCGTCTATAGTTTTGTTATTCCAACTACATCCTCTATGAATACTAATTTGATCTTTTATGGTCTATCTTCATAATTTGTGTCTCAAGTTCATCTTTTCGGTCTTTCATTATTTTCTTTACCGGTTCAAATTCATCTTTTGGAATGTCCTGACTTCAATTTTCATCGCATCCAAAGTTCGTCTTTTAGCGTTCTAACTTTGCCTTTGGAAGAGTCATAACTTTTTCTTGAAGTGTGTAATAACAACATCAACATTTAGGGTGTCCCAACTTCAACTTCTGGTGTGTCCTCCTCCTCCTCCTCCTCCTCCTCCCCTCCTCCTCCTCCTCCTCCTCCTCCTCCTCCTCCCCTCCTCCTCCTCCTGCCTGAGAGAGGCACGCCAAAGGTATCCTGTTTAAGAACACATATGGTAATGTTTTGTATAACGACCCGGGAGATCCTCATTTACCCACATGCCCTGTCCTCTGGGCATTCCCAAATGGATGACGTGATTACAGACGGTGCCGAATAAGCACAAAGTTGCATTTAAGATGAGTTGAAAAAAAGAGAAAAAAAAATCGGTGTCCCTGAAATAACAGACAACCTACTGGCATCGGATAATCTGTAACTAAATGGAAACTGCGATGGAGAATGAAAAATGACTTAAGAAACATTACGCAATCTAAATGGGGAGAGATAAATCACAAGAAATTACAAAGAAAAACATATAAATGCAATCATTTCACCTAAAAGGAAGATCCTTCCGAGAGAGCGGCGGGAGAGTACTTAAATAAATATGAATCATCAGTGAAGTAGGCGAAAAAAAAGAGCTACGACAAATAAAAGATGACGAAATGACAAATTATGTATCCGAGGATGAGATCCCTCGTGTATGTCTGGATGGATGAGCGAACATTTGTAAGTGTATGTTTACATGTGTGAGTAATAATTTGTGCACTTAAGCCTTACTAGTTCTCTCCTTCGCGTATGCACGTGGTACTATGGCCCATTATTCAGTATGTGCAATAGAAAATATAGAGATACTTAAACATATTTCTGCGATTTTTTCTATAAATGTAAGTACGCCCCCTTCTATTTGCATATCATATCTTTTGACATTGTGTCGTAAGTTATGCGATTCAGATCGGAAAATCTACTAAATCTGGCGTATGTTTCCAAAGTATGTTTCCAAAGTATCAAGTGTAAAACAAGCAGAGCGTAAAAGGTTTTTATTATTATTATTAAAAACCTCAATGAAAGCCTAAGATATCAGACTTCAAGGAATAAGTGAACGAAATATAATATAATGGAGTTAACGGGATTCTCCCGAGTATTCACTAGGGTTTAAGCGGAAGATATATATATATATATATATATATATATTATATTATATATATATATATTATATATATATATATATATATATATATATATATATAGATATATATATAATATATATATGTATATACATACACACACACACACACAGGTATATATATGATGATGTGTAATACTAAAAATAAAAATAAATAAATATTCGTTCATGGCAAAGTACGATCGACAACCACCCTTCCTAATTTCTGAGAAACAGAATTATCACCATGTAAATTTACGAAATCCTTCCTGTAAATAAACACACAAAAACATTAAAATCAAAGTTTCTTACACCGGAGATGAATGATATCACTAACTACGCACGCGCCCATCCCGTTCGTAGTCCCAATTAATTACTTCCTAAAAATTGGGTTACTTCCTACTCTCTCTCTCTCTCTCTCCTCTCTCTCTCTCCTCTCTCTCTCTCTCTCTCTCTCTTCTCTCTCTCTCTCTCATGCACAGAAACCATGTTGTTGACATTCTATATATAATATATATATTAACATATATATACATATATCCAATATATATATATATATATATAGTATATATATATATATATATATACACTTTTTTTTAATCAGGGCGTCTACCTGAAATAGGCCCCTCTTTCAGACTTTCCGTCGTCAGACCTATCTACTCCCTAGACGACAGAGCTGGGCCGTAGCCAAGGCAGAGAAATGAATATGGCTAACATCCTAATCCTTTATATATTTCCAACTACTTGCCCAAAAATAAGGGTGTAGAATAAAGGGATCTTGAGCCCATTTACGGGACGGTACATAACGGCCCTCGGATATATACTTGTGTTCTCGACCCTCAGTTACATTACCGTCATTCCTCTGTGTGTGTGTGTGTGTGTGTGTGTGTGTGTGTGTGTGTGTGTGTGTGTGTGTGTGTGGGGTATAGAGCCTTAATCCACGAGGAGCTATATCGTCTGGGGTCTTTCGACACAACAGGGCTATCTTGCAGTATCGAGTTGCGGGCATTCAAGATTTACAAACCTTTGTAGATTCCTGATACGTTGAGCTACGGGATGGGAATCGCCATTTGAACTCATTTTTATTGATGTGTTAAATGGTAGTTGATCATGTCTACCGATTACTTTAGAATATGGTCATAGTTGTATTCATATTACTTAAACGAGACATAAATTTCATTCTATTCTATACTTTTCACTTTTTTTTTTCTGTCGGCCAACACGATACTTGTTTTTACCGTCAGCTGCTACAGCTGCAACTACTTTTATGCTAATGTTACTCCTAATACTACTGCTAACATTAGTAGTAGTAATAATAATAATAATAATACTAACATTAATAATAATAATAATAATAATAATAATTATATTATCAATAACAATAAAACTAAGATATAATTTCCCTCAGTTTACATACATACACACACACACACACACACACACACACACACACACATATATATATATATATATATATATATATAATATATATATATATATATATATATATATATATATATATATATATATATATATATATATATAGATATATAGGATATTATATATAGAGAGAGAGAGAGCGAGAGAGAGAGGAGAGAGCGAGAGAGCTCTGCCATTGGGAATACATCCGGGACATTCTTCTTCGATTCAGTCACTCAGCCACCACAGGGAGCGAAGTAATAACCAATCAGAGGGAGGGAATAATTAAGCAGTGACAAATTGCATTCAATTTGCACGCATGACGTGGCGTTTACCTTTTAACGTTACGTACAGGGCAAGGTTGTTCCTGGTGACATGAAGTGTGTTTACAAGCAGTCTTTTTATGTCCTTAATAAGCACAGCAAAGGTGAATAACCTCGCATTTAGGTTATCACATATTTTTAACTGACGACGCCTCCCCCAACAGAGTCTACAGAGTACACCCACACACACAATTTTATATATACATATATATATATATATATATATATATATATATATATATATATATATATATATATATATATTAATTGTTATTTCATAACAGTTTATCACACGATTTCTTTCTTTCCTTCTTTCAATCTTCAGCTGGAACCCCTTCTGGGCTCCAAAGGGAAATTAGCCAGCAATGAGAGGCAAGTTGTAGGAAAAGGTGAAAAATGAATGAAGAAGTAAATAAATATGAATAGAAAACAAAACCAATACCTCTGAATTCAGGTGATGTCAGCAGAAAGTAGGACTTAATTCCTTCTTACTCAGATATTGTAGAACAGAAGATTCCCTAACCGTAATAGGCAATTTATTCACTTTCTTTTTCGTAAGCAAAATAAAATTCCTGTCATACTGAGCACAGTATTAAAACCTAATACTATGAAATTACTATATATATATATATATATATATATATATATATATATATATATATATATATATTATATATAATATATATATAGACACAATTTATGACGTTTCGTATCGCTTGATACATTTTTCATGCTGAAGAACGGTTAAAATAACAAATGCTTTTATACACAACTTATTTATTTTAACCGTTTTTCATCCTGGAAAATGTATCAAGCGATACGAAACCTCGGCCTTTTAATACAACGGATATAAACAGAACGCCTTTATAATATATATATTATATAAATATAATATATATATATATATATATCTATATATTATTATATATATATTATAGATATATATATATATATATATATATATTATATCATAACTATTGGTAATGTTAAAGTGACTACATATATGATTGTATACTGGTTCTCTACTCTTACTCTTACTCTTACTCTCTCTCTCTCTCTCTCTCTCTCTTCTCTCTCTCTCTCCATACGCACATCTTTATTAATGTGGGAGACGTCAGCATGGTGCGGGGGGAGGGGGGGGAAGAAGGGGCTCCCCTTCCATCACCTGCCGTGTCTGTCACATCGAGCTCGTCTGCGAGATTAGAATTGGGGGTAAACGGTTCGATCAAGGAGATTTTCATCCAAACACCGCCTCTTTTTAAACAACGTCTCGAGTTTCAGCTGGTTTCGGAGGCTACGCAGAGACTTGCTTCCTTTCTTCTTCTTCTTCTTCTTCTTCTTCTTCTTCTTCTTCTTCTTCTTCTTCTTCTTCTTCTCTTTGGGTCTTATTCGACTTGGTTTTTCTCCCTTATTCCACGATTTTTTTTATTCCTTTCTCCATGTTGGTTTTGCTCTTTTATTAACTTTCTCATTCTTTATCTATTTCTTGCTCTTCTTCGTAACGTTTTTTTTGTCTCACATTCACCGTACTTTATTTTTATCTTTTTTATTATATTTATGTTTTCTTTTTCTCCCTTTTTATTAATAATTTAATTACCATTTTCATTATAATTATATCTATGTTTTTCTTTTTCTCCTTTTTTATTGTAATTATCATATTTTCTTTTTCTCCTTTTTATTATAATTATTATATTTTCTTTTTCTCCTTTTTTCATTATATTATTAAATTCTATTTAGCATAATCATAAAGGTGATCCTTACAAAACCCATGTTATAGTAGAGAGAGAGAGGGAGGATAGAGAGAGAGAGAGGAGGAGAGAGAGAAGAGAGAGAGAGAGAGAGAGAGAGAGAGAGAGAGAGAGGAGGGGGACTTTAAGTGCCTGTCAGCAAAATCGATTAACGCAGGTAACTAGGTTAACAAGACATGACAGAGGTCAAACAAGAGTTATTTAAGGTCAAGAGTTACTGCCAAGAGAAAGAGAAAAACAAGGGGAAATGGATGGAAGGCGAGTAAAAACAAGAGAGGGCAAAAGTCCACTTCTTGCAAATAATAATAATAATAATAATAATAATAATAATAATAATAATAAAGACTGGTAATTAACCACTACCACAAATACAAGTACAGAATGCAAATAGAAGAGAGACAGTAAAAATACAAAAGTAAAGGAAAAATCAATAACAGCTACAATAATAAATAAAAGAATAATAATTAATAATAATATAATAATAAGATAAATAATAATAATAATAATTAATAATAATAATAATAATAATAATAATAATAATAACTAACTAATAATAGCTGAGGCGTGACCACCATCATAAAACCAAAGGCTGGCCATGGCTTTAGCAATTTTAGATAACAAAAAAATTACCTTTTAGTTATACATTCCACTTTCATTTTCAGGAAAATTTAAATCTGCTACAAAAACATAAGTAATAAGGAAAATATAAAGATCACGCCCTGAATACTAAAACCAATAACAGGAGAAGATTTCAGCATTTTTTCAAACGTTCAGCAAGATGCATTATTTCCTTACCATGGCTATTATTTTCGATAATAAGGGCTTCAATTGTAAAATAAAATAAAAAAATCTGTAATAAGACATTCAATTGTAAAAAAAAAAAAAAAAAAAAAGAACAAAAAAAAGTCTGTAATAATACATTCAATTGTTAAAAAAAAATTGTAATAAGACATCATTGTAGAAAAAAAAGAAAAAAAGTCTGTAATAAACAAAAAATTCAATTTTGGTTAAAAAAAAAAAGAAAAAAAAAAAAAAAGTCTGTAATAGACTTCCATTGTAAAAAAAAAACAAAAGTCTGTAATAAGACATTCCCCCCCCCCCAATGTCAAAAAAGGACAAAAAAGAAAAAAAAAGTCTGTAATAAGACATTCAATTGTAAAAAAAAAAAAAAAAAAAAAAAAAAAAAAAAAAAAAAAAAAAAAAAAAGTTTAAGTCATCTAGCGATAAAAAAGGTAGTTTTTTTTTTTTATATTTTTGTCATCTGGTACGAAAACTTTTGCCCTTGAAAATTGTCAAAAGTTTTATCATAATGGTAAGACCAGTCGGGGTCCTATACGATGAAGAGATGAAAATGAAAATGTTGAAGCCGCCACGGGAACAAAATGAAAGTTTTTTTAACACGACAAAATAATATAACAGCCATCAACTTAGCTGAGGGCCACATAAAATAAGTGAGCAGAATGGTGACATGAACAGAGTGATCAATGTCTGCGAGGTAACTCCCCTTATGAACCCTAGCAAAGAAATGAACAAATCAGAAATGAATGAATAAATATATCTTAGCAACGTCAAATGGAACAAGACTTTAAATATTTTCGACAAAGTGGTCCCCTTCCGACTCATATATGACATCCATCTTCTGCATTCTCCGAGTCAGACGGCCTCACTGATGATGCTGAGAGGAGAAGTCATCCTTTAAAAGCGCGTACACTACTCTTTACTTTCCCCAAAATAACACTGACTGAATACATGGCTTGTTTGTATGATGTTTTTACGTTACATGGAACCAGTGGTTGCTGAATACATGGAAATGAAGGACGGATGCAGAGGGAATGAATCATAACCAATAAGTACCGAAACTTATGGTTGAGCTTCTCGATGGCTGGGTGGTCGTATGACTCAGGTAGGACGGAGTCAGGAATAGAATTCCAAAGCTGGGTAGCATCAAATTATGTCGCGCATATATTACAAAGGGAAATTTGATCAGAACTATGGACACCTTAGATAGCAACGCCAGTCTTTGAATGTCATCGTACGTAAAAAAAATTTCGAATATAATGTCTTAAAAAATTAATGAAATATAGTATCTTAAAAAAGGTTTCTTAGGTCATCCTTAACAAGAAAAGGTTATGAACACTTGAGCTACTACAAAAAAATTATCCATTCAGAATATCGTTTGTTAACGGAATACTTATATAATTAATATTACTCTACATTGAAAACCTACACTATACAGAATCAACTTAGGTGGTATTGCAATATATTATATATATATATATATATATATATATATATATAGATATATATATAATATAATATAATATAATATATATATAGATATATATATGACGATCTATCGCTCAAACTTGCTATATTTTATGTTGTTGTAGAGCTGGAGGAAGAAATGAAACAAGGATTGACAAAGCGATCTTGTGTTTTCTTCATACCTTCTCAGGGTGATTATATATATATATATATATATATATTATATATATATATATATATATATATATATATATATATCGAGAGAGAGAAGAGAGAGAGAGAGAGAGCGAGAGCATACTTAAGAAATATTTTTTTTAAACACCAGGAATCAGAGATGTACAACAAAACTAAAAGAGAGCTCTCAAGACCAATGAACCAAGCTCAACATCACCTCAGACGAATTTAACAATCCCGTCACAATCCCATCAGGTGATAAATCCGATAAACCTGGCGGAGTAATGACGCACTATAGCGCTCCGTCCCCGTCATTAGCAGGTCTTCCTTGGTCCTTCTATAAGGGTACGAGTCTGGGTATTTGGCGACGGACGCACTGTTATATAAAATGAAAAAAAAAATTGAAAAAGTTTACTTAATGCCAACTGTACTCGTCATGTCGATTTTTATGGCTTACTTTGGCACGGCTATTTCTGCAAACTGACGAGGGGAAAGGGCTACGTCGTCTGGCTTCCGCTCTGTGGATAAATGTTATGCCTATATATATATATATATATATATATATATATATATATATATATATATATATGTATATGTATATATATATGAAGAGGTAGGGGAGAGAGTTTTACCATCGTAATTTTCATTAACTATTTTCTAGTACAGACAAAAACCAACGTTATTTCGCTGATCAAACGACCAGTGATATAGGGAACGGGAACGTGTTAATGTCGTAGGTATGTACGTGTATATATTATATACCTACACAACACACATACACACACACACACACACACACACACACATATATATATATATATATATAATATATATATATATATATATATATTATATATATACACACATATATTTCATAAATACACATACCACATGCTCTATCAGAAGGCTCTATCAGGTCTTCAGGTAGAAAACTGACTACTTCGGCCAAGAGACACAATGGCATATTTTGATAGAAGAGCCTTGAATCGCCCTCCTCATTAGAGGATCAGAACTTTGTCTTTCTTTACTCCTTAACCCAAAGTACTAACAATCGCAGTCTCATTCTAACGAGTTCGACAAGCCAGGTGCATTACTCTTAGACAGACGCGGAAACGATAACATGTTGCTTGTTGATTTGATCATCCCATTCATTTTTAGGAGGTAAATGAAATCTGTGGAAATAGTAAAAGAGATAATCAGTGATATATAATGTTTAGAAAATTGCATATCTATGACCTTTTGGCAACATCTGGAATGTCTAAACGGTACTACTTTTTCTTGTTATCTAAGCGTCGCATCGAAGGTGCCACTACTAAACATGGCGGAAACTCAATGAGACGCTGTTTTTGGTAAAAGCCCCTCGGGAGTAAAGTATATCGTTTATTAATATAATTCTCGACCACACAATTTAAAAATGGGAGTATATAATACATTGATCCCGACGGGCTATAATAGATTGAACATCAACCGTGCATCCGATGTCTAGGCCAGTTCCCTTACGACGCTCCTGATTGGCTGTTGATAAGCCAACCACAAGTCCTGTGACTTATCAACAGCCAATCAGAGCATCGTAAGGGACTGACCTAGACGTCATATGCACAGTTGATGTGAATTTACCATAGTACTGAACACGGCGTCCCACTCAGCTTCCGCCATGTTTAGTGCTAGCCTAGACCGTGAGTACTATCACCTCGGAGGTGACGCGTAGATAACAAGCCGTAGTAGTACCGTCTGAGAGCCCATATTATGGTAACGTGAAATCAGAGAGAGGACGACGACATCTCTACTTCTAACTTACGTCTCAATCGTTGACTGCTTAGGTTATGGTTCTTTCTCCGCTTTTGAGAATGTCACCCATAATAATGATGAACCACGCTGCCAAAATGAACACGTGAAGCACTGACATACTCATGTTCTGGAAGTTTTTTATTTATCTCCATTGCCAATATTATTACTATATAATTATCATTATACCGCCTCCTGTAAAATGGTTATTTAATTTCTCTACCTGTAATATTTACCGATTATATGGCAACAATGGAAATAATTATACATCTTTACTTCAGTTCGCATGCTCCCGCTTGAGAGAGAGAGAGAGAGAGAGAGAGAGAGAGAGAGAGAGAGAGAGAGACGAGAAGAGGGAGAGAGAGAGAGAGAGAGAGAGAGAGAGAGAGAGAGAGAGGTTCCCCATATGTTTGTTTATATATTTAGTCTCGCTTCCTCTCTTCCCCTTCCAATGAAGTTCCTTTCGCGTCTCGAATGTTTGGGCGCCTACAGTAGGAGTCACAGAGGGATGATTGATTTAACACTATAACCTGGCGACGCGACAGTTGCGGTGATAGACGGCGACGGAACAATACCGTAGAAATTCATAAAATCCATAGTCATGGGAAAACCTTCAATCGATATATCATAAAAACCTGGTTCATATTTAACCATGACAAGGAATAATGAGTATATCTTATGACGAACATACTGTCTAGATCAGTCCCTTACGAAGCTCCTCATTGGCTGTTGATAAGCCAATGACAGGGCTGGAAAATCTCAAGTCTCTCTCGAGAGTTCACACAGGCAGGATGTATGTTCCACCTCTCCTGAAAGACGTATACCTCAGGAGAGGTGGAACATAGATCCTACCCATGTGAAGTCTCGAGTTAGACTGAGGGTTTTCAGCCCAGTGACTGGCTTATCAACAGCCAATTAGGAGAGTCGTAAGGGACTGGCCTAGACATCAAATGCACGGTTGATGTAAATCTACTACAATACTAAACATGGCGTGCGGCCGCCTACTACTTTAGTATATGAGTTTACCTTGGACTGACAAATGAAGGATACATACCTAGTTAATACCCAGGTGACAAATATACATATCGTATCACGCTCTTCTTCAGCTCAGGCAACTAACTAGACGAGTGAAGGTAAAGTGCCGACGAAAGACCAAATGACTGACTGATTTAAGGTCCTCCAACGTTGCAAAATGTGAAGAAATAAACCGAGCTATACATAAATAGACCAACAAGATCATATCTGGTAACGTGCCACTTCAAGATACAAGCAGTTCGTTCGACTGAAAGTCATACAGACGAAAATAACATGTGGACAATAGTAATTGTTGTTTGTGTTGACTCGTGATTCAAATTCTTTATTCCACTGGAGTGGTATGCTGTCAAGCTAAAAATAAGCAGATGAACGACATCAGTTTCAACGAGCTATCTTATCATTCGGGAGAAGTACGCATATTCCCAGGAGACAAGACATCCCTATCTTGCGAAACAAGAAGACATGATGCAAACAAAGTGCATTGAGAAGTATCGTCAAATGCAAATGGAAATTATACCGATAATTACGGCAGCAGTAAATTTCATCACTATTCGTTTTATATCAACTGAATTAACGCCATCAACCGCTGTCTTCATTTTCCTTACTTATAGTGATGTTTGTGCAGACCTTGTCATATATTTCTTTACGGAATTTTATTTGGCAGGTTATTCATATTTAGAATCTGTACTTTTACACTTTTTAACTCATGATTGCCATTCTATTCTATGGTAGTTGCTTTACAAAATAATGAATTTTAGGCTTGTTTCATTTAAAAGTTTACACATTACTAATAATAATAATAATATATAGTATATATATAATATATATATATATATATATATATATATTCACAAATGAAAAAGAACTATCACTAAGAATAAACTAAACGAAATCATGACAACTATAAAGAGTAATACATGGGGTGTAATATATGCAGATTTCACAAGGGCACGGGCACGTACGCATACCCAGGCACTAGCAACTTTGTGGAAAGTGGGGGATGTGATACGCATGGCATCTTGACCTTCCTCATCCTCTCCCGCTATACCCTGCCCTCTGCCCTTTCTCGTGGGGCGAGTGGAGGGGTATGGGGGAGGACCGATCTCACATATCCAAGCGAGTAATTTCTAGTAAAACGATCTAAAAGGCGACTAACGCCATTCCCCCAAATCCTCTCGAAGAAAAAGAAAAAAAACTTCATCTTTTACTAACGAACTCTAAAACCACCTCTCATCATTAGTTCTTAAGCAATAATAATAATAATAATAATAATAATGATAACGGAAAATTGAAAGGGCTCTCAATACTACTTCAGCTACAAAAACCTCCATGAAGACTTATTATTTGAGGTCCTATTTAAATAAAAACACGAGTCTTCCAAGTTAGCATTCTTGACATAACTCCACTTCTTGAAACAAAGCGATCTCTCGATGGCAAATCGTATTTCTCCATAAACATTTGCTCTGTTTTTACAGAATTCGAGATTTCGTATCTCCCTCACTTGAGACCTTAATGTTTACTTTCGTTGCAGATAAGGTTATTTAAGAATTTATTTTCTCTCTTGGTCTCTCGATGCTATATAAATATCATTTCCCAGGATACAATGCTCCAACTTACGCTCATGTGAAGAAAACAACGTATATATCCTCGAGGAGTTTAATTTTAATAATTCTATGTATGAGCGCTTCTCCGTTTCGTTTAAATGAATTATATAACGTGAAATTTCTGCAGTGTTGAAGAATATGTCGCCAAGAAAGTTTTTTCTGTATAAAAGAAACACCTCTGGAAAGTTTTCCAGTGGATTTTAAGAATCGTTTCCAGTCTCATTTTCACACGTACAGCACTATGCACGCAGACGTGAACAGAAATTAACACAAAAATAAAATAAAATGTGTTTATATATATATATACAGTACATATATAATAATATATATATATATATATATATATATATATATATATATATATATATATATATATATTCAACAACAATTACGTGTGGAATATAAATAAATTTTCTGACACATCAGGATCGCACCCAGGTTCTTCAGTTGAAAGACCTGGGATCGATCCTGTTTCGTATATATATATATATATATATATATATATATATATATATATATATATATATGTGTGTGTGTGTGTGTGTGTGTGTGTAAACGACTACTTAGAAAGCCTAGCCTGATTTCAAAACCCTGCTAAGAACAGACAGATTCCAGTGAACTAGGGATGAATCAGTGGGGCGCAGTGAGTGAGTAGTAGAGTTAGAGTGCTCGACTACCAATTACTTGGACCAAGCTTACGTGGAGTGTCCCTTCGAAGTCCATCCAGCTGCAGATGGCACTGACACCGACTACGGTCAAGGATAAAGGCGTGGGGTTAGCAACATCACTCATAAAATCACGCTGAAATTTTGGAGAAAAGTTCAATTTCCGAGCCATCCCTTCATAAACGGGGAAACATCCTGATAGTGTGTGTGTGTGTGTGTGTGTGTGTGTGTATATATATATATATATATATATATATATATATATATATATATATATATATATATATATATATATATATATATATATATATATACTATGTATATATATATAAAATCTCGCCCTAAAATGTGTGTTTAGAATCGAACGCTGGTCTCGCTGTTTGTGGTGATGGAGAAGAGAGAGAGAGAGAGATGAGAGAGAGGGAGAGAGAGAGAGAGAGAGAGAGAGAGACGAGAGGGGGGGGGGTATCGTATGTATGCCCATTGAGCAGACTATAGCCGTTTTGAATGGAGAGAGAGAGAGAGAGAGAGAGAGAGAGAGATTTGACAACTCAAGTCATACGAAGTTCCTTACGAATTACTATTACAAATTCATTTGCGTGTGCGTTTATGTGCACTCTTAGTAATACATGCCTTAAGTTGCTAAAAGAACGGCTAAACTGGCAAGATTGATAGGCATAATTCTTACGAAGGCATCCACAAAAAAGGTTTATCGACACACGCCCCAACCGCAAATGTCATCCATTCTCTCTCTCTCTCTCTCTCTCTCTCTCTCTCTCTCTCTCTCTCTCTCTCTCTCTCCGATTCTAAACGCGCACATTTGAGGTCGAAGAGCACCTTACGATCTCAGCCTCGAAGAAAGCCTAGCTGTCAATCGACTGTTGTGGGTGGCGGCTGGGATTGACAAGGGGAGGAAAGAGAGAAGAAAAGATTTTAAAAAAACGTATTTTCATAATTCCATTAAATTGTACATCATCAAAAAGGGAGGACCTAGACATCGTAATCTTCATTCCAGCGGGGCTAATCTTGGTGGCCTCGAGTGAAACCACACTCTCTCTCTCTCTCTCTCTCTCTCTCTCTCTCTCTCTCTCTCTCTCTCTCTGTAAAATAACCTATCAACATGCCATATGCAAATTTCATTACCCTCTCTCTCTTTCTCTCCCTGTCCTAAAAACACTCGACACAGATCATAATTTCAAAGAACGTTGCCGTGACACCTGTTCACTTACTCCTTTCTCTCGCGCCATCCCTCGCTTATTACAGGTTCCCTCTTATCAAATTCTTCGTTTTACAAACGCCTTTCAAATAACCCGACTCTGATTACCGCAGAAAGGGACAATAAAAAGTTCTTGTTTCCTACTTAGTATGTCATTTTCGGGATTTATTATTATTATTTTTATTATTATTGTTCCTTGGCAGACTATTGTCGCGTCAGCAGGGTCCTCCTCGAGGTGCCTGGTTCTCGCTGGGCACGAGGAGCTTCAGGAGGACCCAGCTGAAGCGACAATCGTCTGCCAAGGAACAAGAGAAGGCCACACTCGTCGAGGAGAAGGACAGTCTTATTATTATTATTATTATTATTATTATTTTATTATTATTATTATTATTATTATGGAGGTCATTAATTTGCTGAAGACGACATGACAATTATATAGAAAAGGGAGAAAAACATCCAAGAGAAAGCAGGTGCAGTAAAACAAAATGAGCAAATACGGAAACATTGACGGACCAACCCATGACAATGGAATGCCGGTAAGTATCAGGTTCCCAACTAGAAACGGTAACATTTGAATTTTTATGGTTCCCGAGCACACCTCGTTTCGCGCATTGATTCCACATGTGATGGCCTCACTTCAAACATAAAGTGATATTCTCAAGGACGTCTGCCGTTTCCAAAATGGCACAGCATCTCACGGCAATGACCTAGAGAGCAGCTCCTTACCCCTGCCGAAGCGAGGTATAAGGTGTGATGATTTCTATTTATGGGGATTCGATTTGGGAATTAAACAAGAGTCCCAAGGAATGAGCAATGAAAATACGAGACAAGAAATAGTGTTTGGCACCAGGTAACAGAAATTCTATTACAGAAGTAACAGAACTAACGATTAGCCTACAAGATCGAAGCATAAGACCAAAACTGCTTGATCGCCCTTCATACCATTCACTCACTTCGGATTGGGGAATTTTCTGATTTCCACTGGGTTTCTTAAAATATTTAACCTGCTATTTTAAAAAAGCGGGTTAGCTATCACTCAAGATAGTCCATATCTCTCAACTTTTCATTACAATAATCCAAAGATAAGATGGTAAAAATGGCAATACCCGACGTATTAAAAAATAACGGCATTATAAAATGATCAAGAAGCCAGTTCCCAATACTGCGATGCACTGCGCTGTCCGGAAGCTCAGACCAAAGTATCATCATTCTTCATACTTGTCTAGGGACATGTGGTGTGCGAGGCAGACCCCGGAGTGGACGAAAGCATGTCCGACCATGAAGTTCAGTACTAGAAGACGGTCGCTGTGTGTGTATGTGTGTGTCTATCTCTCTCTCTCTCTCTCTCTCTCTCTCTCTCTCTCTCTCTCTCTCTCTCAGAGCCACACAGAAATAAACAAATGTAAACACAAGGCGTTTTACGTCGTGAGATGAACGGTTTGTAACTATTTCCTTTTCGGTATTGTTGGTTAAATGATCTTCAGTCTCGCCATCTCGAATCTGATACATTTTAAAACTGAATCCTTTAAAATCATTTCTAAAATAAAATATATAAGGTATACTTTTTTTTTAAGTCAGTGGGAACAGGTAACAAACAACTTTACTTTAACTCAGTTCGAAGAAAAAGAAGGAAGCATGTTACCATAATGAGGCAGAAGCGATGTCACTCAACAACAATTCCTAGAATTTTTTCAACAACTCGAAACCAAGTTAGCATCGTCTTGCCAAAATCCTGTGCTATCTCAATTAAACATTTTGGTCTCGTTCGTTCGTAAAGGTGAAATCACATAAGCACGAACATAGACGACCTCATCTTCGCCCCCAATGTTGACACTACTTGGTCCGAAGTGTGGCTTCAAGATGTTACAGAGGCCAGACCATGCTGCGAGACATGGCCGTCTGTGTGTAGCAGCTTCACCTTGCGCAGTACATTAATTGAAAATGAACGCCCCCGTTGCTACTTGATGTAAAACTTGACGCCTTGGCTGACGTTTAGAACTCCATTCATTAGCGCATAAGGGTTAGAACTCCCTTCTTTAATGGCCATCGGATCCTGTTGCCTGACATTTATAGCGATCCAATCCTTATGGCCGAAAAGGGGAGGTTCAAATGAACCGTGAGGACATCAAAATAATGAGCTGAACCTCCGCATTATTTTTGTTTAGCTTCTCTTTCCATTTTTGTTTGGGCCCATCTCAAGAATAGTCTCATCAACAGACTACAACGCACTTGTCTCGTGACCACACTCATACCAAGGTCTATAGAATACCCACACACATGTAAAAACAAGCCTATTTCTTCATCTTTAATGCCATTTTTAAGACCTATTGTCAATATAGGCTAGCCACATCGACTTTAGGTAACTTGTACACATACGTAGCTATACATATGCATACACATCTTTCAACTCGCATAATGCGATATTCAGGAAGAATGAATGGATGACCTAAACAATCTACCAATACTCAGTAGCCTTCATAGAAACTTAACTATGCGAGCAGTCGTTGATACACAAACACACAATCCTACAGACTAAGAAACACATAAAACGGCCTAAAGTGGTCCACGCTTGGCATATAAAGTGAGGCACTGTACACACCTATAAACGTCAAGATATCCCATTAGCCCTCCGTTTACAAGTAAGATACGCAGTGATGAGTACCTCTTAGGCCGATACTCGAAATATGGTACAGAAGGAGTTCTTATGTTCGGCAGTTATACCAGACGAATGGTTGACTTAACAAATTAAGCACATAATATGTGTGTATATATACATACATGTATATATATGTACTATACATATACATACATTTGTATATATATATATAATACATTATATACATATAATACAGTGTGTGTGTGTGTGTGTGTGTGTGTGTGTGTGTGTGTGTGTGTGTGTGTGTGGTGGGGGGGGGGGGGGGGGGGGGGGGGGGGGGGGGGGGGGTGGGGGGGGGGGGGGGGGGGGGGGGGGGGGGGGGGGGGGGGTGGGGGGGGGGGGGGGGGGGGGGGGTGTGTGTGTGGGGGGGGGGGGGGGGGGGGGGGGGTTCCCAGCAAGAATCCAGTGGTAGATCCCAGTAAGTCTCATTTGTAACTGGGAACCTTATTTCATCGCTACTATCGAGTTTACTTGACCAATCATGGTTTTTTAAGACACGAAAAGACTTTTGTTTGTTTGTTTGTTTTTCAGGTTTAGCCAGCCAATACCTTCAATTCTTGTTATTAATTTTTTTATCTATTAATTTATTTAATTTTATTTACTTATTTATTTTTTTTTTTTTACTTTCTGAATAACTGAGGGATGAAGGACACCCAAGGCTTTTGCTTTTGATATTAAAGGCCTTTGCTGGTAATTAATTGTAGGTTACTTGAATATACGAAGTAGTACTCCCCTCTGTAAATGACCACGTGAGAAGGCTCGCTTATTAAATATCTTGATGAAGTGACTATAACCTATTGAAAAATGATACCTCTAAATCAAACATCAATGTCATCAATAGCTGTCATTTAATTAGTTGCAGTTTGTAACATCAAAGTATCTCAGAAATCCAGTCTTTAATTAGTTGGAGTTTGTACATCATGGTACCTCAGAAATCCTGTCTAAACGAAGAGCTCCATTTCTCTAATGAATTAAAGTCTTCTCCAAATTTTCATTTTCACAGCAGTAATACTTTCTATCTTGTTGACTGCGATCAATTCCTTATCGATAAGTCTGGTCAACATTTGAATGGGTGACCGACCAACAGTAAATGCCAGACGCCACTCCTGAGAACTGCGACAAAACTGAGGTATCAGAGGCAAGCCACAATGTGTCACACGAGTCGGCATTTGGCAAACAAAAGCTCCACTGTTGACCTAAATTGATGACTAAAGATTTAACGCAAAATTTAATATGTTCAAAAACGGATCCCTTTAGGCCCACTTGTAGTAATCTTAGTTGTTCCTCTAAAAACACAATGTAGTTAATCATAATGATTTTTGGTTTAAAAGGATGCCATTATTCTTAATAGTGTGGATCTCCGTGTTAAAACATATATGTGGATAAGGGCAAAATATCTTTTGGAGTAAAATGACGCATCTTTTGAGTCAATAAAGACAAAAATCTACACTTACCTTACATCACAGAAAACTCTTATCTTATCCAATGTGTATTGTTTTTACTGACTCAAAGACGTGTCCTTTTACTCCACAGATGATTTGACTTAATCCGCATATATTCTTTTAGCAGAAAGATCCACACTATTAACGAATAATGGCATCCTTTTACGCCAAAAAACATTATGCTTAACTTTATGGTGATTTTTGAGTAACAACTGCATGTTTTTAAAATAATGAAGAATCTCTCTTCACGCTTAGAGAAGTGCTCTTTTTAAAATACAAAGCAAATCTTCTAATCCTTGTCAGATTCATTGTTTACATGCAGCTTAATTTTGTATGAAAAAAAAATGTCTCCATTATAACTTCTTTGACCCTTGTAAGACACCTTACTCTTAAACCTAAGTTTGTATTCAAGTTGGACATTTTCAAGTTGGACATTTTAGAAGAAGGTGCAGTCAACATAGACGTACAATTCAATCTCCCACAAAATTCAAGTTTTGGTTCCATCCAGTAACCTCCTTTGTTTGATGGATTGCTTCCTTAAGTGCAGGCTGTACAAGGTTGAAGTCTTTCTTCCTTTGTTTCTATGCCCTTTTCGTTTCTTTGTGCACAGCGCATTTTAGTGTGGCGTAGCAGAGGGGATGATATCTCTCTCTCTCTCGTTCATCAACAGCAGACGCCTCTAGATTGTAAGCTGTTAAGTGGCCACCACGATTCCGGGTGGTCTCCGACTGGTGGGACCTGGCGCGTATCATCGTGGCACCCCGTAACCAACACTGATTCCGTGCAATTTTGGGCGCCAGAGCTTTTAATCAATCAATCGAGACAAGGAGAGTGAAAATTTAACTTGTTTGTTTGTATGGTGTTTTTACGTTGCATGGAACCAGTGGTTATTCAGCAACGGGACCAACGGTTTTACGTGACTTCCGAACCACGTCGAGAGTGAACTTCTACCACCAGAAATACACATCTCTCACTCCTCAGTGCCCGAGAATCGAACTCGCAGCCAACGAGGTGGCACGCCAACACCATACCGACTACGTCACTGAGGCCTCTTGGGATATCTGAACATTGTATATATATATATATATATATATATATATATATATATATATATAATTATTGTTCTTAATAAGTATACTCCGAGAGGACGGGAAACAATTAACAGAAAGAGTTCCAAAGATTTGAGGAAAAGCAAAGTAAAAAGACAACCGGTATTCATGGAAAATGACATTGATCATTCCAGAGTTTGCCGGAGATAGAAAAGAAACAGTCACTGAAACATGAAACATGCAACATAGAGAATACCGACTGTAACTTGCATGCAATAAATGGGCAACGTGAAGTTCTAGTAGATGGTCAGGCACAATGAGACACGCCCACCGAATGAAGTTTCCTCTTCAAGATAATTATATAGAAGCACTACATCAAGCACTCGTTTCCTCTCGTTTCCTGCTTTAAAAAAAAAAAAAAAAAAAAAAAAAAAACAATACCAAAAAAGAACAAAAATGAGGAAGACACAGCGGTATGTGAAATGAAAATAAAAACAAATATACTACCGGTAAAAATACATGCAGAGAGAGAGAGAGAGAGAGAGAGAGAGAGAGAGAGAGAGAGAGAGAGAGAGAGAGATTCCGAACTGGAAGACAGGATTCTGAAATGAACAACATTTAGCAGCGACAACAAAAATATTGCAATCTTAGCACAAACCTTAAAAATAAAAGAGCAACGCTAGCAACAACAACAAAAAAACAAATTCAACCGAGCTCCGAACGTTAATTAATTAAGTAAAATAACATTTCCCAATGAAAGCAACAACAAAAGCAATAACAGCAGCATCAAAAGCGACAAAGTCACCGAACAGCGACGAGGAGGAGGCAAAAGTCGGCTGACAAAATCCGTCTTGACAGGCGACAGCGTAATCACAGCCTTCGCCAAAAACCCCCCAATTGAATAATAAGGGCCGGTCAGCGCTCGAGAGTCACATGACTAGATATTCAGCACACGATGCCGAGTTACAAAACGAAATTATTGCCACATTTATCGCCAACACTGATGTATAATCTCCCTCACGAAGAGTTAAGGAATTATTGTTATTATCTCCTTTTTTTTCGTACTTTCGGTAACGACTTCCATATTTCGGGGGTACTTTTACACGCGTCCCTGCGAGATGGCATGAGCTCTCTCATGGTATACGGCTATGTTCGTTTATGACTATATTCAACGCACACATACGTGCACCCCTGACACAATATACACGCGAACACACATACATAAGCACATGCAAACACGTACAGACAGAGAGACAGACAGGCAGACACAAACACTCACACACACTCATTATATATATATATATATATATATATATATATATATATTAAACAATGTATACTATAAATGTGCATAACATGTATGCTTTGACCGGAGGAAGAGATCTAAACCATCCTATTGAGTATGGAATTACTCTTCATCTAATGACACTAGTAAAAACTATATAAAGAAAAAGAAAGGAATATAAATCAGCCATATTCACAAGCAAGTTACAGATAGGAAGGAACAAGAAAAGAAAGAAATTATATATATATATATATATATATATATATATAGATATATATATATATATATATATATATATATATAGTGTCCTAAGCTGTAAACGCAGGCAATTATCTCGTGGCTGGAAACATCGGTAGATTTCTAAAAATGGCAAGGCATTGTTTTTATTTACTTGAATAATGAAAGTCTTACGACAATAAGAGAACACGTTTACATTATACATTAATAATGTTTATTTTTCAAATATTCAACCTTTTTTCTTTTACAATATTCAGATATGAATATAATTAATTATATATTATATATATATATATATATATATATATATATATATATATATATATAATATATACAGTTCTATATGCAATATGTCTGTGTTTATTTTCTAATTTTGGTCATATTTTTAGAAGCAATACATAAATGTTCACACTGATAGAAAATGAATAATCATCAACAATAATGAAAAACAATGTAAAAATGGCAGAAAAAAATCACTTGGTTTCAATAAAGCCTATATGATCAGTTCAAAAGTGAAAACGAAGTATTCCCCATGATATTTAAACTTTACAGTAAAAATCAGTTTTTTCAAGAGCGGCAAAATTTAATTTCAAGTATTCATTATATAATAGCCCGTGTTACCAAAGGTCGAAAATATATTATAGAATCACCTTTAAAAGGTTTTCAACCGGTGTAGCAAACTTGTATACAATACAGTCCTCTGTCAGAGGGAGAGAGAGAGAGAGAGAGAGAGAGAGAGAGAGAGAGAGAGAGAATAATCTGCGCCAGTTGTCTTTCAAGAATCAAATACAGACTTCCACTGTCCAAAAGACGGACCTTCTGTCCTGCACTCCGTAAACAAACTCTCCGTGTTGGTAGTACCGTAGAAAGACCAAAGATGTTCCTGCACTTGATCATATCCACCAGGGGTGGGGGGGGGGGGGGGGTTTTTATGGCCAAAGAAACCTTTCATTGCACTGAACTGCACTGGTTGAATTCCTTTACCGTCGTCTAGAGTGAGAGAAGAGATAATAAAAACTTGAACGACTGACGAGAGAGAGAGAGAGAGAGAGAGAGAGAGAGAGAGAGAGAGAGAGAGAAATATGAAATGAAATATAAGCAGGCATCTCCATGCCAGCTAGCTAGATTATGCAAGCGATCAGCGAGGCCAGAAGAAAATTCTGACTTCTGTACTGAACACAGAACCCTAAGAGAGACAAGTAAAAATAGCGCCGAAGTTTCTTCGGAGCAATCGAGTTTCCTGAACGTGTGTAATACTATATGAAACTCTCAGCCGTGACCCATGAAATATTCAGTCACGGCCAGGTCGTGGCCCGTGTTGCTGGCACCAATAGCGGTGCCAGACGTACGCTCGTGACTAATTTTAACCTTAAATAGTGTAAAAACTACTTAGGCTAGAGAGCTGCAATCTGGTATGATTGATGATTGGAGGGTGGATGATCAACCTACTAATTTGCAGCCCTCTAGCCTCAGTAGTTTTTTTAAGATTTGAGGCCGGCCACAAAAAAGCGCGGACGGACAGATAAAGCCATCTCAGATTTCTTTAACATAACACTAAAACGAATGAGTTGCATCAGTAGCCTAAAACTCTCCAAATAATAATCATAGCAGTAATACTATAAAAATGCCGAGATTAGATGACAGTACAGTACAGTACAGTACAGAAGTCGCAGCAGTATTCATCCTCTCACTGCCCAGTAATAACATGAAGGAGAGCCCCTTTGGAGTGCAGTTGTGAAATTGTTTGTTTGTTTGTATGGTGTTTTTACGTTGCATGGAACTTGTGGTTATTCAGCAACGGGACCAACGGCTTTACGTGACTTCCGAACCACGTCGAGAGTGAACTTCTATCACCAGAAATACACATCTCTCACTCCTCAATGGAATGGCCGAGAATTGAACTCGCGACCACCGAGTTGGGACGCCAACACCATACCAACCACACCACTGGAGGCGCTTAGTTGTGAAATTGCCATGAAGGTAGAAGAGAGACCCCTTTTTCCAAATGCAAGAGGAAGAAAAAGCAGGATCACGCAAACGACGCTTTAAGTATTTCGCAAAGTGCAAGACAGAGAGAGAGAGAGAGAGAGAGAGAGAGAGAGAGAGAGAGAGAGAAAGACGATAGTCTTGTCCCTGCGTTTATCTCGTGTAATAACAGGTGCTAGCCTTACATCATAAAACTTCTTGATAAGCATCGCACTTGCTTACTAGGGTCCATCCGAGAATAGGAGGGAGGGAGAGACCGGGGAAAGAGAGAGAGAGAGAGAGAGAGAGAGAGAGAGAGAGAGAGAGGAGAGAGAGAGAGAGCTTTCCTGGGTCCCTCCGAAACTTTCTAGCAAGTGACAGAGAGACAGATTTGCTTGGGTTGTGTGAGAGAGAGAGAGAGGAAGAGAGAGAGAGAGAGAGAGAGTTGCTTGCTTGGGACCCTCCCAACACTAACATGAGACGAGTTCAGTCACTTGCTTGTGTCACACACATCAAACAAAGGGAGAGAGAAAAAGTGATTGATGATGAAGCCATTAAAATCGACAGGGAGGACTCCATTAACCTGATATCTGCTTGAAAGGTAATATTCTGGAGCGCTGTCAATCGCATCGACTTTTCTGTCTGAATTTGATGAGTTTTACTCGAACCCACAGGTAATGTCGCCTCTCTTCATGTCTGAAAGTAGTCCAGGTGTACAGGAGACATTCAACGGTTCTTTTACTCAGATTCGGTTTGGTCGATCGGCATCGGTCTATTTCAAGTAAGATTTATGTTGCACTCGACCCTATACTTACTTGAACGTTGCAGAGAGGATTGGGCAATTTGAAGCACACACCGATTCTGACAAATGATGTTTTGATTATTTTTGACAACCAGTCACTCGATGATACATGAATCATTCACCCCTGGTCAACAATATTAAAAAAATCAGAAAGATGCGTACAACATGACGTGCAGCCATTTGAATACGGGCTTCAGGGTGTTGAGCAATTACATGAGCAGAGGCAAAAAAATTGAAATAAACGACTCAAAGGTTCTTTTCATGACGTCCACAATGGTCTTTCTATTAACTCACAACATATCACCCAGAATGTTAATTCAAGACCCCAAAGGCAGCAACATCAGACTCGTAAGTAGTTGCTAGTTAGTGATTTATATCAGATAGCGACCCATACATCTTTCCACTCACGACAAAAAGTAATCGCTCTCGGCAAAAAACTGAAACGTATTAAGGGAGTGAACACGTTATTACACGAAAGTGATATGGGCCCCTTGTTCTTCCGAGGTGCCCTAATGGGTCTTGAATGGCTATAAATAACATCGGACGTTGATGAAGCAGGAGCCGCAAAGCTATACACAGCCCGGCCTATCCGCCAAAGAGGAGGATGGATAAACAGCCTGCTAGGCAGACGAGGACAGACAGGATTTTCATTCATCTTTGATTTCTGGAATGGTGTTCGCGCGTCCTTTTTTTATCGATCTTAACCCTTCCCATCATTCACATTTCAGCAGTCTGCCTCCTCCCTCCCACTTCTCCATTGTACGTCTACTCTTTCTCGAGAATTTCAGTTAACCACTACTGACCCCTTTTCATCCTAGTTCCTATTTTATGTCTTTCCTTTCCTTGCCCATTTCATCGGTCTCCCTCCCTTCCCTCCCCTCATCATCTTCCTTTATCAGTCACGTATTAACTGCCGGGAAAACAACGTTGGCTCTCAAGACCCCCTTTGCTTTGTTAACACTTCTCGCGAGATGATTTATCGTTTCTCGCGAGATTCCCTTCTTTCCGCAACTAATTTGTCCGCAGCTCAGACGCCGAGGGATTATTTATCATCCCACTGAAGCATGGGACTCTTTCACCTAGTTGTACTTTGAAACGCGGAAAAATAAACAAGATGGTAATAGATTTATTTATCCTGATGAGCCAAAGAGGTTCCCTTTATCTCGATGTATTTCTAAACAATTTAAAAATGTAGTCGAGCTACAGCATATAATCAAACCAACGATAATAGATCTATCTTTCGGTGGTGGCCTGTTCTAGTATATCTTGCCAGACGCACGATTATGGCTAACTTCAACCTTTAATCAAATCAAAACTAATGAAGCTAGAGGGCTGCAATTTAGTAGGTTTAATGATGGAGCATGGATGATCAACATACCAAATTTGCAGCCCTCTAGCTTCAGTAGTTTATTAAGATCTGAGGGCGGACAGAAAAAGCCGGCACAGAAGTTTTCTTTTCAAAAAATTAAAAAATATAAAATAATAACTGAAACGGGCGTTGAAGGGTATAATTCATCATGTCACTAAGATAGAAGTCCCCCTTTTCGCGTTGTATCTTGAAAAAATAGTCCTGTTTGCCTTCAAAACGTTTATTCTCCTTCCGCATTGCGATCGTGTCTGTCTGAGAGCATTCGCTTTGCTCCCGCTCTCTCTGTTCGATTCATTCGATTCATATTGTGTATTGTGAATCGTCAGAGTATAGATGATTATATATATATATATATATATAATATATATATATATATATATATATATATATATATGTGTGTGTGTGTGTGTGTGTGTTGTGTGAGTGTGTGTGTGTGTGTGTCAACGTATTCCTTTACCCATTTAGTCAATCATTATTATTATTATTATTATTATTATTATTATTATTATTATTATTATTATTATTATTATTATTTATATTATAAAAAAGTTGTAGATCCTTTTTAAAAATCTTTAAACATGTGGTGTTGAAGGTGATAACTGTACCACCTTCAACAACTCATTATTATTATTTTTTTTTTTTTTTTTTTGCTCTATCACAGTCCAGTCCTCCAATTCGACTGGGTGGTATTTATAGTGTGCGGTTCCGGGTTGCATCCTGCCTCCTTAGGAGTCCATCACTTTTCTTACTATGTGTGCCGTTTCTAGGATCACACTCTTCTGCATGAATCCTGGAGCTACTTCAGCCTCTAGTTTTTTTTCTAGATTCCTTTCAGGGATCTTGGGATCGTGCCTAGTGCTCCTATGATTATGGGTACGATTTCCACTGGCATATCCCATATCCTTCTTATTTCTATTTTCAGATCTTGATACTTATCCATTTTTTCCCTCTCTTTCTCTTCAACTCTGGTGTCCCATGGTATTGCGACATCAATGAGTGATACTTTCTTCTTGACTTTGTCAATCAACGTCACGTCTGGTCTGTTTGCACGTATCACCCTATCCGTTCTGATACCATAGTCCCAGAGGATCTTTGCCTGATCGTTTTCTATCACTCCTTCAGGTTGGTGCTCGTACCACTTATTACTGCAAGGTAGCTGATGTTTCTTGCACAGGCTCCAGTGGAGGGCTTTTGCTACTGAATCATGCCTCTTTTTGTACTGGTTCTGTGCAAGTGCCAGGCATTCGCTTGCTATGTGGTTTATGGTTTCATTTTTCGTATTGCACTTCCTACATATGGGAGAGATGTTATTTCAGGCTATCGTTCTTTGAACATATCTGGTTCTTAGGGCCTGATCTTGTGCCGCTGTTATCATATCTTCAGTTTCCTTCTTTAGCGTCTCCCCTCTGTAGCCATTGCCAATTGTCATCGCTGGCTAGTTCTTTAGTCTGCCTCATGTATTGTCCGTGCATTGGTTTGTTGTGCCAGTCCTCTGTTCTGCCTGTCTTTCTCCTGTCTCTGTATATTTTCTGGGTCTTCGTCTACTTTTATTAGTCCTTCTTCCCATGCACTCTTTAGCCCACTCGTCTTCACTGGTTTTCAGATATTGCCCCCAGTGCTCTGTTTCTCGACGTTGACGCAGTCCTCTATACTTAGTAGTCCTCTCCCTCCTTCCTTTCGTGTTATGTATAGTCTGTCCGTATTTGCTCTTGGGTGTAGTGCTTTGTGTATTGTCATATGTTTCCTGGTTTTCTGATCTATGCTGCGGAGTTCTCCTTTCGTCCATTCGACTATTCCTGTGCTGTAGCTGATTACGGCAACTGCCATCCATGGTTTATGGGCTTTTATCATATTTCCATCCATTGAGTTTTGACTTGAGTATCGCCTTGAGTATCTGCATATATTCTTTCTGATCGTGTCCTTCAATCTCTTGGTGTTTTATATCCCCTCCTTCCATTATTCCCAGGTATTTGTATCCTGTCTCATCTATGTGTTTGATGTTGCTCCCATCTGGTAGCTTTATCCCTTCAGTTCTCGTTACTTTGCCTTTTTGTATGTTGACTAAGGCGCATTTTTCTATTCCAAACTCCATCCTGATGTCCCCAGATACAATCTTACAGTCTGGATTAGGGTATCTATTTCCTTGATGCTCTTACCATACAGCTTGATGTTGCCATGAACATCAGATGGTTGATCTGTTGCCTCTTTTCTTGAGTTGGTACCCGGCATCCAATTTCTGTAGTACTTTTGTCATGGGAATCATGGCTACTACGAAGAGTAGTGGGGACAGTGAGTCGCCCTGGAAGATCCCTCTCCTGATGTTAGCCTCTGCTAGTCTTATTCCAGAGCTTGTAAGTATTGTATTCCAGTGCGCATTGTATTTTTGAGGAAGCTGATGGGTGTTTTTCCTCTGCCCCATTATATTTTTCAGGCATTCTATTAGCCATGTGTGTGGTATCATGTCAACGGCTTTCTTATAGTCTATCCATGCCATGCTTTAGGTTGTTTTCCTTCTCCTACTGTTCTTCATTACCATTTTGTCTATCAGGAGCTGGTCTTTTGTGCCCCTACACTTCCTTCTGCAGCCTTTCTGTTGGTGGGGGATGGTGTTTGTATTCCTCTAGGGTAGTTGTATAGCCTTTTCCACTGGAATGAAATACCTGTTAGTTAACTTCCACATTATTGGGTAGGCAGGTGGGGATAGGCCTGTAGTTACTGGCTATATTTCCCTTACTCTTGTCTTTTTGTAATAAGGAGTTCTTCCTGTGGTCATCCATTTGGGTGCTTGGTGATTTGAGATACAATGCTGGAGTTGTTCTGCTATTC